>NC_060069.1:143590933-143894743 GCF_922984935.1 Meles meles
ATCATGAAATTGAGCCTGTGTAGGGCTCCCCCCTTGGGGAGAAGGTGGTTTCTGCTTGGGATTCTCTCCCCCTCTCTCTCCCCCTCCCTCCTTTCTCTCTCCTTTTTTTTTTTTTCCTCACTCTGCCTCTCTCTAAAATAAATAAATAAATCTTTAAAAAATAAATATATATTTCAATTCTGTATTTACTTAAAGCATGTATATTTTCGGTTGTACTTTGGTATATAATATGAATCTGTCTCCTGCTCCAAAAGTATTCTACCACAAAGTCTTCCTATCACAATTCTCTAAGAAGTGTTTTATTTATCAGAATGCATCTTTAAAGCTTTAGTGGTTGTTAAATGATGAAAAAACCTATGAAGAATAGGATCTTGAAATCTAGAAAATAAAAGGGTTGAATTTAAAAAAAATCACGTTTAGACATCCAGTGAGGATATAGAAGACAGGTGAACACTATGTAGCAAGGGGCTGGGAGAATCTGTGAGGCATGAATGGTGAGGTCCCAGAGCACTGAGGGTAAGAGGAGGTGATGTGGCCACTTCAAACTCAGTAAAATAATGGCATTTTTCATGATTTCAAAGAAATGCAGTTAAAACATGAAAACTTTCTTTTTTTACTTTTTTTTTTTTTACGTTTTTAACTTAAATTCAATTAGCCTACATATAGTACATACTTATTTTCTGTTGTAGGCTTTTCTCATTACTTTTTTTTTTTTTAAGATTTTGTTTATTTACTTGACAGAGAGAGAGAGATCACAGGTAGGCAGAGAGGCAGGCAGAGAGAGAGGGGAAGCAGGCTCCCCACTGAGAAGAGAGCGCAATGTGGGGCTCAATCCCAGGACCCTGGGATCATGACCTGAGCCAAAGGCAGAGGCTTAACCCACTGAGCCACCCAGGCATTCCTTCTCATTGCTTTTTTAAAAGAATGTAATAGGAATAATATTTCTGCCATTACTAAATTGCTTTATGTTCATTCCCATTTTTATAAAGCAGGTTCAGACCAATGACCTTCACCTCAATTTTTTTTCCACAGGACAGTAGAGGGTAGTGTAGGGTTTCTATAGCTCTAAAGATAGGTATTGTTGGGAAGAGAAAGGATTTGTTGAATCACTTTACTGCATATTCAACTCATCAAATATTATTCCTAGAACACTGAAGTTCAAATCCTCTCTGTATTTATCTAGGAACCTCTGCTATGAACCATCTTGCATCCTTGTTGAATGTAATCATGTCATCAATAAATTTTAAGAAAAATATATATCTACCCAATCAATTTGTCCCAGGATATTTTGAAGAGAAGAAAGTGGCATGATAATATGTGAAACGTCAAAGCCATGTTTCTATATACTTCCTGCAACTTCTCTGTATCACTACAGGTATTAATGAACTAATTATTTTAAGGGAAGGCAGGATTTTCATCTACAATGGAGAGAATTATTAGATAATAAGCAGAATTGTATATATGTGTGTGTATAGAAGTGTTTATTTGTGTTTACTTGTCTAAATGATTTGGTTTGGCACACTCCTTCCCATCTGAGTTTTTTCATCATTGTTTCATTTGCGAAATGATTATCATTATTTCTGTAAATATTCCTCTTCTAGTTTTTTTTTAACTTCTTCTGATGTAATGATCATAAGCCAGAAGGAAGCTACACAATTATAGTTGATTCTAACACGTCAATCACAAAATTAATTAATTAAATTTAAATTTAAATTTAAAAAATTAAAAAAAAAAACTGTTTCAAGTTTCCAGAGGGATAACCAGTGATTACCTGGTAAAAAGTAAGTATGAGGAACAAATATAGTAGTGCTTAATACAAAAACAAACTAGAGTAATGTTTTAAATATATCACAGAAAATAAAGTTATAACTTTATTATAGATGCAGTTAAATGATTATTTAACTGACAATGAAAGAAATAAAATTTCAAATTAAAAGAAATAATTAAGAGTCATTTATGGTTTGTCTCCCTCCCAATCCCATCTTGTTTCATTTATTCTTCTCCTATCCCCCTACCCCCCCCCCCCCATGTTGCTTCTCCATGTCCTCATATCAGGGAGATAATATGATAGTTGTCTTTCTCCGATTGACTTATTTCACTAAGCATGATACGCTCTAGTTCCATCCACGTCGTCGCAAATGGCAAGATTTCATTTCTTTTGATGACTGCATAGCATTCCAACATGGGGGGTTGAGGGATAGGAGAAGAATAAATGAAACAAGATGGGATTGGGAGGGAGATAAACCATAAATGACTCTTAATCTCACAAAACAAACTGGGGGTTGCTGGGGGGAGGTGGGATTGGAAGAGGGGGAGGGGCCTATGGACATTGGGGAGGGGAGGCGAACCATAAGAGACTATGGACTCTGAAAAACAACCTGAGGGTTTTGAAGGGTCAGGGGTGGGAGGTTGGGGGAACAGGTGGTGGGTAATGGGGAGGGCACGTTTTGCATGGAGCACTGGGTGTTGTGCAAAAAGAATGAATACTGTTACGCTGAAAAAATAAATAAAATGGAAAAAAAAAAGAAATAATTAGAAAATTTACATAAAATTTCCTTTTGAGTAGATTTTATAGTATTATAAATAAAACAAAAAAAACTTGGAAGAAATCACTGTGATATAGGATAAAAAAGAAAATAAATTTCTTAGTGAAATGTAAGGTTACCTTGATAAGATTTATCAGAGTAGCTGGAAGAGAGGAGGAAAAAATAGAAGAGGGATTTATCCATTAAATTAGAAATTCCAGAGGCTGCCAATAATTGGCAACTGCCTCAGAGTAGAAGTTAAAGAATGTTAAGTGTGTGCTAAACAGTGTGTGCTTTCCTGTTTGAGTATATTTAGCTATAGAGGGTTTTTGTGGGTTTTTTTTGTTTTGTTTTTGTTTGTTTGTTTGTTTGTTTTTGATTTTTAGGAAAATAGGCAATTAAGGCCCTGGTTTTCTTTTAGAAAAATGCTGGACTAGACTTTTATTTCATGAGCTATTATTGTACTATTCTGTAGAGGAAAAGGTTAACATGCAGATTTTGTCCACTAGAGATGGAAATAATTTCCTTCTAGTGGAACAGTTATATCAAAAGGTTATGGTTCATGGTCTTAAAAATCATGTTCTGGGGGCGCCTGGGTGGCTCAGTGGGTTGGAGCCTCTGCCTTCGGCTCAGGTCATGATCCCGCCTGGGATCGAGCCCCACATCGGGCTCTCTGCTCCGCGGGGAGCCTGCTTCCTCCTCTCTCTCTGCCTGCCTCTCTGCCTAGTTGTGATTTCTCTCTGTCAAAATAAATAAAATATTAAAAAAAAATCATGTTCTGTATGTCAGAATTTCATATAATCAGGAAAACTAAAAAATGATGACTGATGAGGGCGCCTGGGTGGCTCAGTGGGTTAAAGCCTCTGCCTTGGCTCAGGTCATGATCCCAGGGTCCTGGGATCAAGCCCCACGTCGGGCTCTCTGCTCAGCGGAGGGTCTGCTTCCTCCTCCCTCTCTGCCTGCTTCTCTGCCTGCCTCTCTGCCTGCTTGTGATCTCTGTCAAATAAATGAATAAATCTTAAAAAAAAAAAAAAGATGACTGATGCTTTCTTTTGCCATCCAAATACTGTGCAAAATTTCTCTTTTAGCCAAGCCTAACCCAGATTTGTGTAGAGAAGAAGTTTCTGTGGAATATCTTTTGACTTGCATAAGCTGATACCACCTGAGAAGTAAGTTAACTAACTTCATATCATTCTCAAAAACGTGTGCCTCAAAACATTTTGATTTTAATGTAACTTGTTCATTTTAAAGGAGGGGTACACTTTCTGCAATGTCAATAATATTTAATGTTTAACTGCAGAATTGTGCAACTGTTTATTAATTTAAAATATTTTTAACAAGTACCTTTTGTACTTTGAAGTGACTTATATTAATAGCATAGACACTGTTAGCTTTATTCATCTATATTCTAGGGATCAAAATAATTATCTCGATCAATTAACCAACTAGGATGTGAATAAACAGTATGCATCAAACACAATAATCAGCTAATTATAACATTTCAAATGAATAAAATGTTATTTGATATTATTAGTAATTAGGGAAATGCAAATTAGGCCACAAAATACTAGTTCATATCTAGGAGGATGGTTATAATAAAAAAGACAAACAATAGCACATGTTGGTGAATATGTGGAGAAACCAGTATCCTTATATGTTACAATAGGAATGTAAAATGGTGCAACTATTATGAAAAATAGTTTATTGATTTCTCTAAAAACTAAAAATAGAACTACCATATGATCTAGTAATTCCATTCTTAGGTGTCAGTCAAAGATAATTGAAAATATGCCTACAAAAAGACCTAAGTGAAATATAGCAGCATTATCCATAATGAAGAAAAACTGTGAATACAATAGAGAAAAATTATATACAAATGTCTACTAACTGGTTGATGGTTAGATAACACATAGTGTATCCTTAACATAAAACTCTTCAAAATAAAAATGAAAACAACTGACAATGTTGTCTTACGGATGAATTTTGAAACACATTATGCTAAGTAAAAAAGCTAGACCCAAGACCACATATTCTGTAAATTCATATAATGAATTCATTATATGAAATATTCACAAAACAGTTAGTAGATTAGTGGTTGCTGGGTCTGGAGTGGAAATAAGAATTAACCGCAAATGGACAAGAGAGGATGAAAATGTTCTGATATAGATTCATGGTGGTGGTATAATCAGTCAGTAAAGTTACTATAAGTTCTTGAATTGTTCACAAGTAATGGTTAATTGTATAATTTTTAAATACACCTCAAAAAAGAAATTAAAAAAATAAAATACACCTCACTAAACTGTGTAAGAAAAAAACTTAAAAATTATGCTTGGAATATTTTCATACTATAATTCCTTTTCCTCTCTGACACCAGCCTACTCAAGGTGGATAGGTTAAACTTTCAAGGAAAGAAACAACCTCAGTGCTCTAATTAGCACTCATCTTTATATCCAGTAAGTGCTACACCATTAATGCACCACTGTACGCACATGTAAATGGAAAAAAAAAAAGAACAAACCTCCAACAATATCACAATACTGTTACTGAAAAGTGGTTCATTGTATTGAATATAAATTGTATCTCTATAAAGATGGTTAAAAAAAACAGAATCATTTCCACATTCATTACTAAAAATTTACAAGAAACTTTTAAAAATCAACAAGAAAACAAAACAAAACATGTAGCTCAAAGGAAAATGGAAAAAAATAAGAGTAGACCAATCACAGATTGGAAAAAAATAAGACTAGACCAATCACAGATTGAAAAAAAATAAACAGTTAGCAAGTATGTGAAGACATGCTTAGTATGACTAGAAATAAAACAAATGCATTTTAAAACAAAAGTGAGATTAAAGTTTTAATGATCAAGTTGGCAAAATTAAATCAAATATTATGTGATAATGGAGAGTGTTAACAAAAATATGGGAAAGAGAGCCTTGATTATCTTAGGGCTGTATAATGTACCCATTACAAATAAAGTAATAACAAAGAACTTAGATAAATTATGAATTAATATAGCAGGTATATCATTAGTCCTGAGCATGGATGTTAATAGCGGTATTGTCTGTGGTTTGTGAAGAACTAAAGGTACCTCGAAGAATATCACAGGGAGAAAGGAGAAGTGAAATGTGGTGAATCCACACTGAATCCATGAACTATGCAGAATTTAAATGTAATAAGCCTATAAAACAAATAAACATAAGTCACTGTCCAAAACCGGAAAAGAAGTAATGTCTATGGCACAAATTCATTTATATAAATCAAATTACTGCACATAGTAAAACATCTTAGGGTATTTCCTATATGATGGAAGATGGGAACTAAGAAGAAAGGGCTTAGGAAGCAGTAACAAAGAAACCAATTTGTATTAATTAAATAATGAATTTGTTGTTGCTCTAGTAAAAAATACCACAATTTGGCAACTTTAAATAATGCCCACATATCATCTCTTAAGAAATTCAGGCAGTCCAGCAGGTTCTTACAAGATGGCTGGTGGGATCCACTTAAGGTCTGAAATGGTTGATATCAAAATGTCTGCAGAGCACATGTCTGCTGGAGTATCTGTGATGGAGGTCTTTATTTCCTTGTTGGCTCTTGGCTGGGGTCATTCTCAGCACCTCCAAGCTGCTGCTGCATTCCCTGGTTCTGTTTCTCCAACTTTGAAGCCAGCAACCATAGGCTAGAGTATGTCTCATGCTTCCAAAATCTCTATGATTTCCTTTTCTGCCTCATTTCTGTACTTTCCTTGTCTACAACATCTTTGACTCCAGGAAGAGGAAATCCTCTGCTTTTAGTGGATGAAGTGATTAGATTGGGCTCCTTTGACAGTTCAAGACAATCTCCCTATTTTAAGGTCAAAAGCCTTAATTCTACGAGCAAATGTGCTTCACCACATACCTAGACTAGTGTTTTATTGAATAACCAGAGGACAAGAATCTTGGGTACATCTTTAGAATTCAGCCAAAAAGTGTAACTAATGAAATAAATGGAGAGAGTGCTTACAGGAACCATTGTTGAGAGTCCACCATATTTCAAAATTCAATAAAACAGACTAAAACTCTTTGCATTTTTTCTGATGTTTTCAAATTTTAAGGCTAATTTTCATATTATAAGTAAAATATATTTTATCTTAAATATACTTTAAATATATAAAATTTTGAATGAATCTTGAAAAATATAGAAAAAATACATGAATTGAATGTAAAATCTCCTATAATGTCATTACTCAGAGATCATAGTTATCTCCACCTACTCTTTCTCTCATGGTTTTTATCTCTATATCCTGCTCACTCTTGATCTTCAATCTCTTTTTTGGTTTTGCTCTCTTGCTCTTTCTCTCTTCTCTCCATCTATATACATAGAGAGACATACACAATTTGGTTTCCTGAATTTTCAGCATATCAGAAATGCTTCTCATGACATTAGCTAATCCTTCATCTTTTTCAGAAAGTATCTGGCACTCCATTGTATGACTAGACAACAAATCTATAATAATCATGATTTATGTTTTCCATTGTCTTTGTACCTCCTTCATAGCAAGCCTTCCATACATATTTTTAAAAATTTAAAAGTACCCTCTACAATGATTTTTCATTTTATACTGAACAAACAATTCTGGATGTTCCACCATTATCATTGTCATCTAATATAGGTAAACACAGTATCTCCTTCATTTTCATTGTAATTCTTTATTTACTCATTGGAATGCTTTATATGTTCAAACTCCTATTTTGCGTTGTTGCATATAGGACTTTTCATAGTAATTTTTTTTTTAACATGGTAAGTTTCTTTCAATCTTTAGCTGAGTAATGCCTTAGTTCTTGATAGATTAAAAAGCTTCTTTTAATTTACACCTCTAATTAATGATAGATGAAATTATTTTTAGATTTTTCCTGGAGTTTTCACAGTCTTATAATGCTACCTCTATCCCCACAATATAAAAACTTAGTAACTATCTCAAAATGCATACAGACTTTTTATTAGTTTTATCTTTTGTTCTTTGTAAATACAGATTTACTACTTTGTCAAACAAAAATTATGGCATAGGTAGCATTTAAAAATTATTTGTTTCATAAACTAATTTGATATCTAATCCATAAAGTTTTAATCCCTCAGTGGAATAGCAATCAGAGATAAATTATTGGAATGATAAACCTTGCACTGGAATCTGTCAGATCTAAGCAGATTGTTCATGTATCATTTACTCTTAGAAACAATTTATCAGCCCTTTGTCTGTAGTGTCATTTGCAAATATCTTCTCCCATTCCGTGGGTTACCTCTTTGTTTTGTTGACTGCTTCCTTTGCTGTGCAGAAGCTTTTTTTTTTTTTAAAGATTTTATTTATTTACTCGACAGACAGAGATCACAAGTAGGCAGAGAGGCAGGCAGAGAGAGAGGAGGAAGCAGGCTCCCTGCTGAGCAGAGAGCTCGACATGGGGCTCGATCCCAGGACCCTGGGATCATGACCTGAGCCAAGGCAGAGGCTTTAACCCACTGAGCCACCCAGTTGCCCCATGTGCAGAAGCTTTTGATCTTGATGAAGTCCCAGAAGTTCATTTTTGCTTTCATTTCCTTTGCCTTTGGAAACATGTCTTGAAAGAAGTTGCCATGCCTATGTTGAAGAGGTTACTCTCTGTGTTCTCCTCTAGGATTTTGATAGATTCCTGCCTCACATTGAGGCCTTTTATCCATTTCAAGTTTATCTTTGTGTATGGTGTAAGAGAATGGTTGAATTTCATTCTTCCATACATAGCTAATCAAGTCAAAAAATGGGCAGAAGACATGAACAGACACTTCTCCAAAGAAGGCATACAAAGAAGGCTAACAGACACTTGAAAAGCTGCTATCATCATTAGCCATCAGGGAGATTCAAATCAAAACTACATTGAAATACCACCTTACATCAGTTAGAATGACCAAAATTAATAAGACAGTAAACAACTAGTGTTGGAGAGGATGTGGAGAAAGGAGAACCCTCTTACACTGTTGGTGCAAATGTAAGTTGGTGCAACCACTTTGGAAAACAGTGTGAAGATTCCTTAAGAAATTAAAAATAGGGTTACTCTATGACACTGCAATTACACTAGTGGGTATTTACCCCAAAGATACTGATGTAGTGAAAAGAAGGGCCATCTGTATCCCAATATTCATCAGCAATGGCCACAATCACCAAACTGTGGAAAGAACCGAGATACCCTTCAACAGATGAATGGATAAAGAAGATGTGGTCCATATATACAAAGGAGTATTATGCCTACATCAGAAAGGATGAATACCCAACTTTTGTATCAACATGGATGAGACTGGAGGAGATTATGCTGAGTTAAATAAGTCAAGCAGAGAGCATTAATTATCATATGGTTTCACTTACTTGTGGAGCATAAGGAATAACACGGAGGACATCAGGGGATGGAGAGGAGAAGCGAGTTGGGGGAAATCAGAGGGGGAGATAAACTATGAGAGACTGTGAACTCTGAGAAACAAACTGAAGTTTAGGAGGGGAGGGGGGTGGGGGGTTGGGTGAGCCTGGTGGTGGGTATTTAGGAGGGCACGTATTACATGGAGCACTGGGTATGGTACATAAACAATGAATCTTGAAACACTGAAAAAAATTAAATTTAATTTAAAAAAAGCAAAAGAAACAATTTATTGTCTGTATGCCTTATTGCCTTATCTTAAAAGAGAAATGATGTTAGATTTTTCAGTTGTTTAAATAAGTTACATATTAATTAAAATTATGTCAGTGTGTAATACATATTGGAAATGAAATAGTAGTTTCTTCATAAACACACACACACACATATATATATGAAATATAGATATATATGTACCTATATATCATATGTATTGTCTAAATTCATTTAAATCTCTTTTATTCAAAGGAAATCTACTGCAAAAACATTCATATGTGACCAGGTAGGACTGCCAATTCAACAAAGACAGCACTAATCCACGTATCCTACATTAGATTGCAACACTGTCCAGAATATTTGAAAAATGCATTAGCAGCAATTTCCCTGACTTTTAAATGAACATAAAAGGCCCTTTAACCTCTATAGGTTTCCTCTTTATAGATATAGAAAATACTAGTGTATTTTTGGTCACTTCATATGTAACATGTCCCCTTACACTGTACTGTATCCCCTGCTTTTTCTGTGGGGCCATTCTATCTGGAAGCAAAGAGCACCAGGATTCCAATCTGTGTATATTTACTAACCCTTCCCTGAGCTTTGCATATGTGGAATATTGTGGGGTTTTAGATCACAGTCAGTGCACAGAAGAGAGAAGGCAAACAAATTATTGCTATTCTACAGTTTTGTTTGTGGAATTCAAAATTACTCAAATTTAAAATAAATTACTGGACTGCGGGAGGAAAAATTGTAAAATAAGATGTAACTGAATAAAATACAGTTATACTTTTGACCTGAACTTGGGATCCTGGTTTTTTGACACAGTATAGTAAATTAATAGTTTTTAAATTAAATTTTGTCTATTAGTTTTGGAAATGTGTTCATTTATAAATAACGTGTGTACTTTTTCAAGAATATTGCCCACTTGTCTTGATTCCCTAATAACATTTTTCTAATATTTGTATAGCCTTTTTATTGTTTTTAAAAGAATATGTATTATAACATTAGTAAGTTGATATACCATTGCTTATGCACACATTATGGAATCATTATATTGATAAATTACCAAAATGCCTTTATATCCATATATATTCTGTTCATATTTGTATAATGGAAATACTTTTAGTATAAATCTTTTTCAACATGAATTTTTTAAGAGTCTTCCTGAAGTAAGGTATTTTAATCTTACAAAATTAGTATTTTACATAAAGGTATCCTTCTGATATAGCCAGAATTCTAGGTTATAGCATTCCATCTTTGATGTAACTTTAAAGAAGAGATCATACTGTGACAAAAATAAAATCCTTGAAAATGCTTCATTAATTTGTTCCTTTGAGGTCATTTATATTTGCAGTTTATACAATGAGGGTTATCTTTTAAGTGGAATGTCTTATAACACCTCCTGCAAGATTGACCTAATCCAAATCTGGAAGACAGTTTTCTTTTAAAATGCCAAATGAGCCTTAAACCTTGACCTGTGACAGTTGCCCATTATTTTAAGTCTGACTGTTAGATCCCTACACAGTACTAACTTCATGTTGTGACAAGGTTTTCACGCTCCATTAGTGAGAATGAGTAATACGTGAATCCAAATCTTAAGTAAAAATAAGTATTAAGGAAGGCGTGTATTGCATGGAGCACTGGGTGTGGTGCATAACCAATGAACTTTGGAACACTGAAAAAAATTAAATTAAAAAAAACACTACAAATTTGGTAGTACATACTTTACTTCATAAATTATGTCATGAAACAGCTATTCAAATAAACACCAATCACCTGTGAGTTGTGGAATATTATATTACCTATTTAAATAGTAATTGGTGAGATGAATGAACAAATACCTATAAAGTGCATAGAATAATAAGAGTGTCCCAAACAACTTACTTCTATAAACATGTTTATATTTATTTCAATGAAGAATGGGAATAATGTAAAATAATTGTTTCTGAGTCCCTCTCACATCATAGGTCTTAATCTACGTGTTCTTCACATTATGTATTAATTCACAGTAACCCTGTAGAATAAGAATTTGTCCTATTTTACAAATTAATAAATAACAGAGACCTAGCTGTCATATACAAATAATAGCAAGTAATAATGGTGTTGGGCACCTCACCTGGAGTATTGATTCTAATACTCCTACAGTGTTTCCCCCATCTTCAAAGCTGTGCATAAGTAACACTGAAAAGTTCTTTATCCTAGGGTCTTATGAAAACAAGCAAAAATTAATTGGCAATAAACGACTTCAAAAGCAGAATGAGAACTCTACAATTATAACTTTGAGTTTACTTAGTCAAAGCAATTGCAAATCATATACAGTGACTTCCAAATCGAAGCATAAGACAGTCAATAAAATCAAGAGAATACTTACAATTAATTTAATTTTACTTGGATTTGCCAATTGTATAACATGTAACATGTATAACACTCCCAATTGCTTCTCAATCATATCCTATAATCAGATCAATAATATGCCATGGAAAAATAAAAAATCATCACATAAATTTGGTCATGTTTATTGGATTTTATTTTCTAATTAGAATTTAAATTTGAATATTAAATTTAATAATTAATTAAAAAATAAATTGTCAGCACAAAGAACAATCACCAATTACAAAGTCATATCCAATAACAGGATTTATTCCCCTCATTATTTTTTATTCTGTCAGTTTTTCTGCTTCTAACACAAGATGGCTTTTTACCACACTATTATAAAAAACAACCACAAAAAACAAACAAACAAAAAAAAAACAGAATAAATGAGCAAAAACTTGACTTCTCAAACAAAAATGTTATATTGTTTACTACTCAAGCAATAACTGAGAAAAATTAATTATGATTAATTTTGAGTGAGATGATTTTAGTGGTATTGAATTTTCTCACCTTTAGTAATTCTATTCCATTCTACTTCATAAATTTGCCTCTGAAATCTTTTTAAAAGCACAGTTATTAACATTCTACCTGTGAATACTTCACCTTGGAACAGGAAATGTAACCAAGTAACAGGCTATGTATGGAAATGACTTAGGGAATACAGTTCATAAACATCTCATAATAAAAAATGGGAAAAACAAAAAGGGCATCTGTCTAGATATTCAGGTATAGCACATATTGTTTTGTTTTGATTATATGCATCAGGGATAATATTTTAATAGTTATTGAGCTCTCAGCATTCAAACTTTGTTTTCATCTATAAAGTGTAGTTTATATGCATGATAAAACTGAATGCTTTCAAAAATAACTGATGTAACCCCATCCTCTCCTTCATAGTTTTTCTTAGATGTAAAAGTGTCAGAAGGAAACAACACACACTTCCGATCAATGAGATTGATGAGAGAAACCAAAAAGGGGAAAATCTTTTTCTGATAGATAAGAATATGTGTTGTAGGGGTAAGATGATGTTGATGGAGATGGCACAGAATGGTGACTACATGATCCAGAAGGACCCATTAGCAGCACGTTTTTCACCAATTTTAATCGATCAGATCATGGAAATATTTTGGTATCCTATCAGAATGGAGACAAGTGATGACAAGCAGTTGGTATCACTTCCAATACTGATAACTAAAACAAATGGAATTAATGGATCAATTTTCTTTACTAAATATCTGATGAGTGAATAATTAGAAGCTTCTATATAGATGGTCATGCAGATATTCTGATAATTTGTCTCCTCCAATAAAAATATCTTTGTTTCTTCCAATCCTTATACATCTTCTTAATATGGGAATTACTCTATGATGATATTCATGGGAGATATTGATTAATATACTCATTTTTTAATGCTTCCTTTTTAAAAGTATATTTATTTATTTATTTTAGAGAGAGAGGAAGGGTCAGAAGGAAAGAGAGAATCTCAAGAAGAATTCCTGCTAAGTGTGAAGCCTAAGGGGAGGCTCCATATCAAGACCCTGAGATCATGACTGGAGCCAAAATCAAGAGTTGGTTACTTAACCAACTGAGCCATCCAGGCACTCCTAATGCTTCCTTTTAACTATTTTTTTGTGTGTGCTTTTTCTGCCATTATGCTATGTGTTTGTATGTACGTCTATATATGCATGTTTTTACAGGTTTGTAACTTGATACTCAACCCTGTATTTGGCTTGGGCTCACAATAATACAAAGTAGCTACCACCTGCTTAGAACGCTTATGAACAATGTCATGTCACTATGTGTTTGAAGTCATTATTTCCTATTGGTAGGGCCCTTGGGCATATTTTTACATTGAAAGCATCCAGAATAACCATTCTTTCTACTAACAAGCTATTGCTCTTTTCCACCTGTATCTGTTTGCTTGATTTCTCTCCCTGAATTCTTTAATGATCTCATATGTTTGCTGACCAGTTGGCCTCCAGGAGATAGATGAAAGTTAAATAACTTCTGGAATTGAATCACATGGACATAAGTCTTTCTACATCAATGCCAACCAGATTAGTTCTGTATCATTAATGATGATATTTACATGTTCATTGTGATACATTCTGACTACAAATTATTTTCTAATTCTCATTGAGATATGAGGTCTAATTTCCTTAACCATTACCCCATTCTGCCCTTAGTAACTTGCTTGACTGATCATGTGGCAAAAGTGAATTCTGGGGCTTCCAAGGGTAAGTCACACAAAAACTTGAAGCTACTGTCTAGACCCCTAAAGGGACTCAATTTATGAGCCATGAACAATCATATAAGTTCAACTAACTTGATGGGGAGACGCCCTTGAGAGTTCCTGAGTATTCACAGACAGGGAGAGAGGCCTAGCTGAACCCAGACTTCCAGGCAAGGCTGTCAGTGTGCTAGGTACTTAAGGAAAATGTTTTTAGACGTTGCAGATGATCTTTAGTTGAAGAATTTCCTGGCGAAATCCTGCCTAAATTATTTGTGCAGGAATACATGAGATATAAAAAGCATTTTTAAGTTTTGTTAGTATTTATGACCTAAATGGCAATAATACACATTGTATACTTGCTGAAGGTTAACTCTTCTCCAATATTTAAATCTCTATGCTCTCTAAAAATGTGAACATTTATCTTTATTTTCTTCATTATTTGAATTTTAAATATTTAACTTTATTTTTATTTTTTCTTAGACCCACATCCCTTCTTGTCATCCATACACATTCTGTCAAAAACTTGGACAAATCGTCTGAGAACTGAATAAGACTCAAATATGAATGTATTCTTAGAATTAACCTAATATTTTTTTTTTCTTTCTGTCTCAAGGAATTTCACTCCTAATGACAAGCACTGCTAATTGAGTGATGGAAGACATGATACTTTTGACATACAGCTGCCCACTTATATATATTCACTTATTGTGTTTTTCAGGATACTTATTGGATATTATTGAAAACAAAAGCCTAAGCATTCTCTCCTGGTGCTTCAGAACTCTGTTTACTTTCACCTTGTAAGATTATTATATATGTGTTTATGCATATGTATTCATATACTTACACTTACACACAATTTACACAGTCCTTAAGGATACAGGTGATCCAAACTGTACACTTAAAATTCTATGGAGAATAGGAGAAATGAGAAATACCATGATGGCTAATTTCATGTGTCAATTTGACTATCCATGTGTGCCAAGATTAAACACTATTTCTGCATGTGTCTATGAAGATGTTGCCAGATGAGAGTAACATCTGAGTCTGTGGATTCAGTAAAGTAGGTAAATCTCCCCAGAGTAGGTGGAAATCATCCAGTTCATTGAGGGCTTGAATAGAACAGAAGACAGTGGAAGAGGAATTTGTCCTCTTTGTTTCTTGCCTGCCTGTTGTTGATACGGAACATCAGTTTCCTTCTCTTGCACTAGGATTTAAGAGCTCAGCTGCCCTCATTCTCAGGCCTTTGAATTCAGACTAAAATTACATCACTATTTCCCTGGGTCTCCAACTTGGAGAAGTTAGATGGTGGGACTTCGAGGCCTCTATAAATATGTAAGTCAATCCCTCATAGTTAATCACCATATATATCCTATTGGTTCTGTTTCTCAGGAGAATGCAGACTCAGGGAAATACCTCTGAATTTAAATGTAGCAAATGATACTTATATTTTAGGACCCCAAAGACCAAATTTCAGCAATAAGACAAGTAAGGGTAGTGTATATATTTGAGAATAAAATGGGAATAGAAACACAACATGAAGATATTAATTTGAGATCACCATACAGAAAAAGAAATATCAGAAAATTCTGTAATCTATCAAGTATCACCCTTAAACAACACGACAAGGATGCCTACTCTCACCACTCTTGTTCAACATAGTATTAGAAGTCCTAGCAACAGCATCAGACAACAAAGAGAAATAAAAGGTATCCAAATTGGCAATGAAGAAGTCAAACTCTCTCTCTTCGCAGATGACATGATTCTTGTAATCGATGCGTTACACCCAAAGACTCCACCCAAAGACTCCACCCCCAAACTACTAGAACTCATATAGCAATTCAGTAACGTGGCAGGATACAAAGTCAATGTACAGAAATCAGTGGCTTTCTTATACACTAACAATGAAAATATAGAAAGGCAAATTAGAGAATTGATTCCATTTACTATAGCATCAAGAACCATAAGATACCTGGGAATAAACCTAACCAAAGAGGTAAAGGATCTGAACTCAAAGAACTACAGAACACTCATGAAAGAAATTGAAGAACACACAAAAAGATGGAAGACCATTCCATGCTCTTGGATTGGAAGAATAAACATTGTTAAAATGTCTATACTGCCTAGAGCAATCTATACTTTTAATGCCATTCCGATCAAAATTTCACCGGTATTTTTCAAAGAGCTGGAGCAAATAATCCTAAAATTTGTGTGGAATCAGAAGAGACCCCGAATTGCTAAGGAAATGTTGAAAAACAAAAGCAAAACTGGCGGCATCACGTTACCTGATTTCAAGCTTTACTACAAAGCTGTGATCACCAAGACAGCATGGTACTGGCATAAAAACAGACACATAGACCAGTGGAACAGAGTAGAGAGCTCAGATATGGACCCTCAACTCTATGGTCGAATAATCTTGGACAAAACAGGAAAAAATATACAGTGGAAAAAAGACAGTCTCTTCAATAAATGATGGTGGGATAACTGGACAGCTATATGTAGAAGAATGAAACTTGACCATTCTCTTCACCATACACAAAGATAAACTCGAAATGGATAAAAGACCTCAACATGAGACAGGAATCCATCAGAATCCTAGAGGAGAACATAGGCAGTAACCTCTTCGATATCAGCTACAGCAACTTCTTTCAAGATATGTCTCCAAAGGCAAAGGAAACACAAGTGAAAATGAACATTTAAGACTTCATCAAGATCGAAAGCTTCTGCACAGCAAAAGAAACAGTCAACAAAACAAAGAGGCAACCCACGGAATGGGAGAAGATATTTGCAAATGACAGTATAGACAAAAGATTGATATCCAGCATCTATAAAGAACTCCTCAAACTCAACACACACAAAACAGATAATCATATCAAAAAATGGGCAGAAGACAAGAACAGACACTTCTCCAATGAAGACATACACATGGCTATCAGACACATGAAAAATATTCATCATCACTAGCCATCAGGGAGATTCAAATTAAAACCACATCGAGATACCACCTTACACCAGTTAGAATGGACAAAATTAGCAAGACAGGAAACAACATGTGTTGGAGAGGATGTGGAGAAAGGGGAACCCTCTTACACTGTTAGTAGGAATGCAAGTTGGTGCAGCCACTTTGGAGAACATTGTGGAGATGCCTCAAGAAATTAAAAATAGAGCTTCCCTATGACTCTGCAATTGCACGACTGGGTATTTACCCCAAAGATACAGATGTAGTGAAAAGAAGGGCCATCTGTACCACAATGTTTATAGCAGCAATAGCCACAGTCACCAAACTGTGGAAAGAACTAAGATTCCCTTCGATGGATGAATGGATAAGGAAGATGTGGTCCATATACACGATGGAGTATTATGCCTCCATCAGAAAGGATGAATACCAAACTTTTGTAGCAACATGGACGGGAGTGGAAGAGATTTTGCTGAGTGAAATAAGTCAAGCAGAAAGAGTCAATTATCATATGGTTTCACTTATTTGTGGAGCATAACAAATAATATGGAGGACATGGGAAGATGGAGAGGAGAAGGGAGTTGAGGGAAATTGGAAGGGAAGATGAACATGAGAGACTATGGACTCTGAAAAGCAACCCGAGGGTTTTGAAGGGGTAGGGGATGGGAGGTTGGGGGAACCAGGTGGTGGGTATTAGGAAGGCACATATTGCATGGAGCACTGGGTGTGGTACAAAAACAATGAATACTGTTACGCTGAAAAGAAATTAAAAAAAATTAAAATTAAAAAAAAATCACCCTTAAACACATGCACACACACCCCCACACACACGTTTCACAGAACACCAAAAAAAAAAAAAAAAAAAAGAAAAGAAACAGGTGAACACTGCTGACATGTTAAGTTCTAATGAGAAGAGCAGAAATTAAAGAATCAGATGAAATTAACTAGTTCCTAACTGTGCCCTTTATTTGATATGTAATAGGGCACATTTAATGTTATCTTTTTATATGTCTTTTTCCTTCTCTTGGGAATATAATTATAGCAAGTTTATTGAGTTATGAAAAGGATTTAGTATTTGTAAAATTGTCTCTTTGATTTATATTAATTAAATGTGAATTGATTAGTAATTCCTTTCATGAGCCTGGCATGAAAAAGAGACAGCAGAAGGCCAGAGAGGCATGGTTCCTGCCTCAAAACAGTGTATAATCCATCCTTATGAGTTATAAGAATTAATGCTGCTTCATTTCCAATATTAAATCTCTATAAGTATTTTATTCAGGAAAAAATGAGTTATGCAATTAAATTTCATTTATCCCTTAAAATATGAAGGACAGGATTTTATCTATTTTACAAAGTTGTTGTAAGTCAGCCAATAACTTTTACCTTACTCTTTCATCAGAGTAGATCTGGTTTGCTTTTTTTTCTTATGAGTCAAAGTAATTTTTAAAAGTTGAAGATATTCAGTGACTTGAAGTTCAGTCTTTACATTCAGCAAGTTTAAATCCATTCTTATGTGATTTTTGAAACCTTATTAACTGAAAATATTGCTTCTGATAAAACTTGCTCAAACGCTACCGCTGAATGTACAAGTCACTGAATATGCCAACTGTAGCTTTAGTAATTGCTTACTGTATTAGTTTAGATGCTAGCACTTCATGTGCTGTGCATATTCTGATTTTATTAAAATAAAAAGTTGAACTGCAAAAAAAAAAAAAAGTTGAAGATATTCAGAAAGTGTATTTTGTATATATTCTTATTTAAATTTCAAAATAGGCTCTCATGACAAAGGATATCTCCCGGTATCTGAAATTTTTCCCTGCCAGATTTGATTTAGTTTATGTGACTCGATTTTATGGCTTCCCAATGTGGACTAGAAATCATTTTCAAAGTCAGGGTAACTTATTCTAACTAATTCTGTCATTCATCATCATTTTAAGTCTCTCTCGAGTAAACTGCAATTTGTGACAAATTGTACAATATGGTTTGGGGATGTGTCCTATTGTCTTGAGGAGGGTAAAACACAGACTGTCAAACTCTTTTCAGTTAGGATTTTGTGTAGGCTATAAGTTACAATAAAACATAAAAGAAAATTCTGCAACTGACTTGAGATAGGAGCAAAAATTATTGGTACAGTTTGCCTAATACACTGATGCTTGTATAATTTCATACAAAAATATAAAGTTCACCAGGAAATCTAACATTTTAAGTTTGTTTAATACTATAGTTTTCTTAAGTAAATATAAGAAATAATTTGATACTAGAATTAATCATTTGATTCAATGAGTTCAAAGTGCTTCACATGCATTTTAAATTATTTTTTTTCTTGTAGGATATACCAGGGTTAATATGTCATTTATTTTTACTCAGTTTTTTTAAAAATTACAAATACTACATATGTAAGACTGCAGACTTTAATTTTAATGAAGATTGCCTTCTGATTAAGATAGAATAGTTCAAGAATAGAATGTTATTACCTCCAATAACTATGACAAGACCTAGTAAATAATAAAAATATAATCTGTTTTCAAAAAAATAAAGAGCTACATAAGGGTCGGGACCTTAGAAATGTTATGGACATAGAGATGAGATCCTCTAAATAAAGTTGAGTTGAAGTCAGCACATTTTTTCCTTAGGGATATTGCCATACCTGTGTTCGTGTTAGAGGCTGGGAATGCACACTGGGTCTCAGTACATTTTTTTTGAGGGAGAGAACTTTTGGCATTCTCATTAAAAAGGAGTGACAAAACTGAACACTTAATGTGCCTAAATAATCAACCAAATCCCAGCTCTGTTCCTGCCTCAAGGATTTGTTAAATTCTGAATCTGTGCAAGGTAGGATTCTAAAACTTTAAGCACTAAAATTAGTACTAAAGGGAGTTTTTCAGGCTAGAGATAAAAAGAGCCATTTCATAATGTCAAAATGATCTACCCAACAGTAAGATATTACACTTCAAAGTCTATAAATACTCACTAAGACAGTTTCAAAATACCTTTAGCAAAATTTGACACAGTTAAAAGGAGATATAGGCAAATCTATAATCAGATAGGAAAACATCAACACACCTTTCTTACTAGCTAAGAAAACAAGGAGATAAGAGTATCAGTAAGTATATAGTAGATATGACCTGATCCTCAAATTGAGCAAACTGATATGTATGTATGCAGATACATACAAACACATGCACACGATGCTTTTGTAGCTCAATACACAGTAATGAGAGAATTCAGATTCTTTAAAAATGCAATGGGAACACTTATCAAAAAAAAAAAACAAAACAAAATCTATTACATAGTGGCCATAAACCTGCAATGAACTATTCTTAGTGTTTTCTCTGATATCATTGAAATTAAACTAGTAAACAGAATATGCAAAATAAACAGTAGACTTCATTAAGCATGGTGGGCTAAATTGTGTCCTTGCAAAATTCATATATTTAACTTCCAAGCCTAGAACCTCAGAATGAAATTACATTTAGAGATAAAGCATTTAAAGGGATAATTATGCTTAAATGAGGTCACATGGGTACGTCATATGGGTAGGGCTCACTTTGAAGATTCAGCATTGAAAGAAGTAAGTTAATTAAAATCAGGTTAACTCCTTTTGAGATTTAAAAGAATAATACACCCCTCAGATAACTTCATAATTCTGTCTCCCTTACTATTCTCTGTATCTGCTACTTGGGGATTTCTTTCTGTCTCATGGTCTTGGTTCACTGTTTTCTATTCCTCAAACATGATTTTCCTGGGTTTTCTTTTATTTGCCTCATTCTCAGTCTTTAGTGCCAGATAAAATACCATTTATACAGGGAGACCACTCTGATCAACCCCATCTCCTACTTCCATAAACACACATTATTCTCTCACTTCATATAAAAATTCAAACAAACAAATAAAAAACAAAAACAAGAAAACAGCATGTCTGGTATCACTTAACATGTTTTCTCAGCAGTGTTTACCACAATGCAAACTGGTTTTTGTTTGTTTCCTTTCTACTGATTTTTGTTCTTCTCCAATCTAAATAATATCACTGAGTCCTGAAATCTTGTTGATCTCCTTTAATACAATATCTTTACACTTAAAACTAAACTGTCACCTAAGCATATTTCAGAAAATACGTGTTGCATAAATAACATGATTTGGTATAGGTTTTTATTATGCATCAAACCCACACTTGTTTGTTTTAGAACAAACATATTCATTTCTTCATTCTTAAAACTGGAAGATAATCAAATTAATTTGTGTTTCTGTGTTTTTTCTCCTTATTTTTAACTGACAAACGTTCAGTCACACATTTTAAACAAGTTTGATCTAACTAGGATTAATCTAGTATATGAATAGTGAGGGCGTAAAATTGATGCTGGATTATATTTTAAAGAAAATTTTATTTAATGTACATATATCTATGATACTAATCTATAAAAGGTACTGAGTGTTCAGACTATATGTAAATATCTAATTTGATTTAGTGTATATTTTCTAAAATCATATGAAAATTGATTTTGTCTATTTATAGATATATATATGTGATCTTCATAAGACTAATTTTTCAGGAAGAAAAAGGTAAAAGAATGCCTTTTTAGAAAGGAAAAGAACTAAGAAACCACATTCCATTTTTGGCATTTTGAAATGGAACCAATCTGGCTATTCTGATATCTAGATTGGGGTCACAAACTCATGTGCCTTCAGGGATCATGTACATTTCTTAAATATATGCAAGTATAGTTGACCAAATCAGACAACAGCAATGGTTTAATTGTGGAGAGCTGAAGAGTATATAATTACCTGCAGTTATTTCTGTTTATTACAACTATTCTGCTCATTAAGCAAAGCAGTCTATAATACCTTCTATTACATCTATAAAACTATACATGTATGTAGATTAACAGAAAAATTAACATATCATAGTTGTCACATGGTGAAGTACTACATAGCCTGTCATTTGGGTGAATTGAGGTATCGATTATTATTATAAATTGCAAAACTCACATCAAAACTGTAAATACACACCAAAATTTGTTCTAAGCATATCTTTAACTCATAATACATAAATGCAGTGCTAAAACATGAAGTTTTATTATAGCTGACATTCTAATAAGATCTTGCTCAAATTGATATTAATTTTTCCAACATAATCACTCCTTAGATATCAAATATAGAATAAAAATGGTTTCAATAGTTTATTTTACTATCCCCAAACAGCACTGGAATACTACAGCATGTTGTCATTCTTGAGACATGCTGTTTTATGAAGGTTATCTTATGAATGAGTATTTTCATGAATCGATTTTCCAAATTTAATTATAACTTATTTAATTGACAAATATCCCATTTGTTTATCTTAGAAAGTAGTTCAGTTTTCTTTAATGTTTCTCAATTCATTTTTGTTCTAAAAATATTTCAAGAAAAATTGAATCTTGCCTCTTTATTCTGTCAAATTACTGAAGTTTATCCAATTTCCAACAGCTTGTAATCAAACTTCATTAAATGCTACAAATGAGCTTTTGATATTGCTTATTTTCTCTCATAGATATTTGCTATAATATTGTTACTTTAAGAAAATATCTTCTAATTTTCCTTTTATATAAAAAAAAACTTCATAATTCTTTTTTATTGATATATGTGAGGTCTATAAAGCAGCTGTCTATCATATCTGGCAGCCCAGAAGAAGGTTTAAATATCTCCTATATTGATATATTAAGAGGTTCAAGACATGGTAAAGATTAATTGAGATTCTAACAAATATCATGATTTTAAAGAAAATAATTCAAACACATAACTAACAAGACTTGTCAACATCTACCTTGAGTTCTAAAGCTATATATAATATTTAACAAATGGATAGCGTAGTACAATGGTTCCTACCTCAAGCACATCACTTACCAAATATTAAGATATGTACAAAATTAAGAATAGCACATGAAAATATGAAGTAAGAGGGATCTGTAATATATTCTATTGTATCTATATGCCTATACATGAATATTACCAAAAAATAAAGGATATACACATACATATAAGGTAAAATATGTTTATAATATATTTTTCTATGTGTATATATAGCTAGAGAGACGTAGATTAACAAAAAATTAAGTTACATTATGAGAAGTCACAGCAACTAATTGATAACTTATTTAGTCTATTTAATCATAGAGATACACTATATACATATTAACTCAAAAGTATATTTAATGGTAAATATTTCAAAATCATAAGTGATATGTTTCAGTATTCATTGCCTTTTTAATGTAATTAAATAATTATAAGTTTATGTAGTTTCATTTTTAACAGTAGCTGTTTTTAATAATTATCATGTAAAATTCTTGAACATTTAATAATTGACTCTCATAATGTAGTATGAGCCAGCTTCAATATGTCACTTACTAGTAACATAATAAAACCTAAGTTTGGAAAATATGATGTTGAAAATGGGAGTTGGGAGAACTAGAGGAAATCTTTACTGGCCCGAATTATTCCTTCTTTCATTACAATACTAAACAAAACCAATATGCCTATCATCCTTCTGTCTGTCATAATTAATAAAGGAGAAAACAGTCTAGAACACAGAATATAAGCAATTTAGATCTCTCTATTTGTAGGCTGTTCTCCATTGGTCTTTTCCATATGCCTGCAGATCTTTGAGACAAGGCACTGATGTGTCTTTCTTCTGAAATATCTTTTCAAGAATGTTTGTATAGTGAACTCTTTGGAATTCAGAGATCATGCTTCCCAAGTGACAGGTTTATTTATAGCCTTGGAAGATGGAGATAGTGGTGTCTTCCTAAGGGCAGGTTTGCTTATAGTTCAGAATATTGAAGATACTGTCTTCCATTAGAACAAAGGTAAAACTCTCAAAACTACACAAATATATATGTTCTTGCAAAGGGACTTGATGAAGAGAAATTTTGAAAGAGCATTTGGCTTCTATAGTAATATGAGTCTCTATGAGGATGCTACTACTCATGTTGCTTCATACCTATTGAAATGGATTTTATGAAATTACCAAGAACTAGAAGTATATATGCCCTGCCATTTGAAGAGCAGCATAGAGTGATGCCTGCCTCATGCTCAACACAATGATGGGAGTGGTTACTTTGGGAGATCTGCACACTCAGAGTATGGGGGAGTGGGTAACATCAATAGACCATAAGAGGTAGAGAGTCAGCTTAGGCATTTTAAGAGGAGTCCAAGAAAACCACAAAGAAAGGTGAGGAGACTTCAAAAGTGAGGGTCTATGTGGACAGGATAATGGTGATGATGGAGATAGGTGAAGTGTTCATTGATTTTATCACAGAAATTTTGATGGTGGGAGCATAGCACAGGAATCTCTGAAGAGCATCTCCATGAGTTCACGAGAGTGTAAGTTTTGGGCATCTGTGAGTGCAGAGTATGAACTAGATTACACAATCAGCCATCAAACATCACCCATCGCACATTGAGAAAGAATGTTCCTGTTCCCCTCTTCTAACTTTTCTCAACCTTTAACACTGGTTATGTGCCAAAATAATATAGGATTTTTTTTTTACCCACTTTAAGAGACAAGTGCTAATCTCTACTCAAGAAATAAAAGTTCCAGTTAAAATTAGTAACTCATATTTCAGTCACTCTTCGAAAATAACAATTCCTTCCCTCTAGATAGCCTACTATTCCTCCATTGTCTCCTGTTGCCAAAATTTGTAGTGAAACCACAATGATTTCCTTGTACTGGCTGTTTAACCCATTGGATGGAAGACAGCACCACGTCACCACCATGACAGACAGAATAATGGCTCTGCAAAAATGTCCACATTCTAATGCTCAGAAACCTGTTAATTGGTCACCTGATATAGAAAAAGACCTTTTTCTATATGAATTAATGAATATTCATATTTCTGAATTAATGAATATTCATATATTTTCTATATTCATTCATCAATGAATATAGAAAAAGACCTTTTTCTATATCAGGTGTGATTAAGCTGAGTATCTTGAGATGGGAAGGTTTTCCTGGATTATCTGTGTGGATCCAAGGTAGTCACTAGAGTCCTTATAAGAAGGAAGTGAGGGTTAAGTGTCAGAGAGGATATGCCATAATGAAAGCGAAGTTGACAGCCAGACAGATGAATACAGATCTTGCTGTATATCATATACAGGAAAAAAGAATAAGTAGAGAGAGGTCAGGCTTTGAAGATGCTGTGCTGTTACCTTTGAAGACAGAGTAACAGGATGGATGTAAACCAAGAAATCACATGGCCTCTAGATGTTGGCAAGGCAAAGAAACGGATTCTTGCCTAGAACCTCCAGAAGGAATGCAGCCCTGCTGACCCACTTCACACTTCTGACCTCCAGAACTGCAACATAATCATCTTGTGCTGTTTTAAGGCACTGACTTTGCGGTAATTATGCTACAGCAGCAGGAAGAACCTCATAGACTGACCCACCAAATTTTAGAGTTTCAGTGGATGGTAAGCGATGAGAGTAGAAATGAAGCCTGGAGCTAAGAGGGCCCTGTCTGCTACAGCCAGCTCTAAATAGCTCTTGCCAGGTTTTCTAAATGTAAGTGTCCTTGGATCAGTGTCCTGAGAAACAAAAACTCTAATTTTAGTATAAATTCCAGCATACTTCATCCATCTTCCAGTATAAATTTAAGAAACGTATCCTGAATATTTAGAGACTTCCAATGTTGCCAAAAACTTGTTTCAAAAGACACAGGAAATTCAGCCAGAATCACAGAAGCCTTGTTGGTTTTGAGTCCAAATGGCCTCCGAGGTTATTTTCCTTAGTTTGTTCATTTGGCAATTCTGCTTCTGGGAATCAGGTGCCTGCCATTGCTGTAACATTTTCTGAAACAATCAGAGACATGCTGGCCTGGCTAAGATACAAATGTCTATTCCCCTTGGGAGAGAAGTGCATCTTTAAAAATAACCTTTCATCTTTTGCTCATGGCAGGTCAGACCTTTTATGGGAATCCCCTTTCTCCGGTCGATGACCTGCTACCACCCTTATAGGCATGTCCAAGGCTACAGTTTTACTTGGGACTATCTGGATTCTCCTCTCCTGAAATAAGTTAAGATTTTCTGGGCAGTTAATTTTGTTTTGTCTTGCTTGAGGCTGTACCGAGTGTGATACAAACACTTGAAATGATCATTCTTGTCTGTCTCTTCTAAGGATTCTCCTAAACCTCATAAAAGATTATAATATCATCCCTAGAACGTAAATGGTGACATTCATAAATCCTTACCTTCCTTTTGCTGGACATGCAGTGTTGGCAAACATTTTGAAGTTACCTTTTAAAAGTGACCTCTTCACCATCCACTGGAATTCAGCAAATGAACATGGCTTTGGAATTCCACTCTCGTGTCTGCAAACCATTTCCTGCAGTGTCATAACCATCTGTCAAGATAAACTGACTACAGTTCCAGGAGTTTTAATTGGCTCATTATGTAGACACTCCCTCGCCTCAAATTTTAGCAGACCCAGATGAAGGTCCTTTATTAAAAGGGTACAAATCATAGTTTACAAACTGTGGGAAAAAAATCCTTTCTTCCTTCCTTCCTTCTTTCCTTCCTTCCTTCCTTCCTTCCTTCCTTCCTTCCTCCTCTTTCTTTTTCTGTTAGTCAATTTAATCTTGGCTCTAAAGCAAACATGGGTCCAGCTGACAATGAATTCAAACTTTGTCATTCTAGGAGCTGTGTCTGGACTGACTTTGGTTAATAAGTCACAAGACTGTATGGATACAATTATTTCTCTAAATGAAGTTCTTTATCCATCTAAAAATTGTGGTTTCATAGTGCAGCAAATCGGTGTTCCAAAAGCCTATATCCAAATATCCAAATATCCTAATATCCAAAGCCTATAATCGCTCGAAATACCCAGTACTAAAACTTTCAGCTTTAGTTTAAGGCATTTGTTCCAGATAAGGAAAGGCCATATATAAAAACGGAGTATTACCCACTTTGTACATTTTGGCTCTTGAGATTTCGTTTGAAGTTACTTATTTTAGAGGACAAGATTAATTTTATGCTAATAAAACCAGGCTGTACTATTACTATTTTGCATGTATATAGAGTCAACAAAATCTCCTTTCACTCCCCACAAGGAGAGTATGAACTAAAATTTACCCACTTATAGCATGCAATGTTACCCTGTGTTTTTCTCTGTCCCTCACTAGAAAATGTCTCCCAGGGGTCTGTTTCTCTATCTCCACTTGTGATACCCGTGCACACATTTTTGGCTGGTGAACAAAATTCAGAAACACATTATATTTAAAGTACATGGAAAAGCCAGTACTTCTTACCTTGCTTTTTCCCCTCCCTCTTACTTTTCAGTGATTCTACTCTCCCAAATCAGATTTTGTTTCAAGCTCTGCTTTCTGGGAATTAGACTAAGATACAGGGTTTGCGAGGTTTCTAGGTGGCTCAGTCGGTTAAGTGTCTCATTCTTTATTTCTGCTCAGGTCATAATCTCAGGATGTTGGGAGTGAGCTCCCCTTGGCTCCTGGCACAGAGGGAAGTCTGTCAGAGATTCTCTCTCCCTTCTTTTCCTTTTGTCCCTCCCCTGTCTCTCTCTCTCTCTTCCCCTCTCCCTCTCTCAAATAAATAAATAAATCTTTAAAAAATAAGATACAGGGTGCCTGGGTGGCTTAGTGGGTTAAAGCCACTGCTTTCAGCTCAGGTCATGATCCCAGGGTCCTGGGATTGAGTCCCACATTGGGCTCTCTGCTCGGCAGGGAGCCTGCTTCCTCCTTTCTCTCTGCCTGCCTCTCTGCCTACTTGTGATCTCTGTCTGTCAAATAAATAAATCAAATCTTTAAAAAAAAATAAAAAAATAGAAAATAGAAAATAAGATACAAGGGTTTGGTACAGATTTCCCAATTAGTTGCATTTTACACAAAGACTTACCATAACATGGCATGCAATATAAATGGCAAAATTTCATTAGCTTATTAGTCCCCACTGTGAGAACTACAAGATTTCAAAGTGTTTCCATCCTAAAAAAAATGTCTCCCCTGTATCATTGGGTATTGCTGTAGGGAAGCAGGAGTTGCATTAGAACACATTCACTCTGCTGCTCACCCAATGTTACACGGGCACTGAACTTTTCTATTACTGCTGTGTAGCTGGGCCATTAACACTGTTAACATACCAGATGCTACTATTTTGATCCATGCATAGGTGGAAAAATGTCCTACTCCAAAAATCCAAAAATGGCTTCTCTAATTTTTCCCTCTAACCATTATTTTAAACTATGAGTTAACCTTAGATTCATTCAATAAAACTTCAAATAATATGGCCTTGATAAGATTAAAGTGCGTTTCTGCGCTTCATTTACAAAAGAAATCTAGTCCAGGGTTGTAAGGACAGCTGGGGAAAATCATCAGAAAGCCAGGGTCCCTCTATCTCAATGGTCTACTATCCTCATTCTCAACAATAAGTCTTTTATCTCATAGTTCAGAACGGTTGCTTTAGTTCCTGCCATCAAAGAATGTTCCAATAGGAACATAATGAAGAAAGATACAATGGGTTTAATTTTGCAGTGAATATTCACTTGCCTTCAACTCTCTGTGTGACCTTTGTCTAAGACTCTATCTTTTATGGAAAGTCTATTGTCTAAAATTTTGGACCTGGTCTGAGAAGAGAATAGCAAGCTCAGGGCACTCACACCAGAATCTAAGTCTCATGATTCTCTTTTACTATAATTGTATTCTCTATACCTGGTGTGGTACAGAAATAGAGTAGTAGATGGGTTTTAGGAGGGAGAGGGATAAACAAAAGAAATAAAATCCATCTCAGCAAATATTGCTTAAGATAATTATTTTATAGCGGAACCACAGATTTTTGGAAAGGTGAAAATATTGGTATAATGGATTCATGACTCACATATCACCTTTGTATGTTCAGGGTGTTCAGGCAAAATTTCTCAAACTTGGCAAGGATGGGATAAATGAGCAGTTTAGGTGAAACACATTGATTTATTTTCTACCATGTGTTTTTCCTCATATATGTAACTTTATCGGGATGCTGTTGAGTTAGTATAACTAAAGTCAGGCCAAGTTTATAAGCTTTTTAAAATCTGAAGACAAAAACTCATTCAGCTCTAAATGTAATTTGTAATGTAGTTGTCAAATGTAATTTACTTGTACTTAACAAGGGGTGCATTTATTTTTTATTGCTCATCTGCATGCCAGAACTCCACCTCCCAGAAAATTCTTTTCAATGGCAAAGTGACAGACCTTAGGCATTTTCCCTTTTGAGAAAGGAAATTTTAAGCCTTTGAAGTTAACAACAGTGCAAAACTTATGAGAACTTGTCCCTGACCAGACTATTAAGTGAACCTGAACTAAATAAATAGCAGAGATGGCTGATGGTGCTGAGAAAAAAGGGCACAATCACTGGGAAGTTCAGTTATTGAAAAATTTATTTCATCAGGAAAGCTAACACAGGGGATTAACATTTTTGTACTCATTTTGTAGTTATCTTTGCCGTGCCCGAGTCAAAAAATAATTCTGCTTTTTCATAGAATGCTACGAATTAAGAGACAAGAGAGTGCCCTAAGTGATCTTCTAGGAATCAGACATCTTGTGAAAACCTGGGTTTCGCATAGTTATGATGCATTTTTCCAGAATATCAAGGCTTTTAAAATTCTCCTGTTGTGGGACACCTGGGTGGCTCAGTGGGTTAAAGCCTCTGCCTTCGGCTCAGGTCAAGATTCCAGGGTTCTGGGATCAAGCCCCGCATTGGCTTGATCCCCCCACCCTCGTTCCCCCTTCCCCCACTCTGTCTGTCTCTCTGCCTACTTGTGATCTCTAATCCATCAAATAAATAAATAAAATCTTAAAAAAAAATCTCCTGTTGCCTTCCTGGGAAAAACAAATCTTGTCTCAACATACATGCACACATACAATAATATTCAAGCAAATATTCATTGCAGAAGATCACCCTCCAAATATCTTCTTCTTAGTTTTCATGTTAAGATAAAGAAGCTAAGAAAACCCAAACAATGATCTTTTACATTTCTGCTTTGAAAGAAGACATTCTGTTTATGCAAATAAGCACGCATAGCAAGAAACTATCAGCTAAATTCTATTTAGCTGAAGTTCCTCTGTCTTTCCAAAGTACAAAATAAATTTCAAATGGAATCATAAAATAGCCTTAACACTCTGCTTATATCAGATCTAATGATGGCACCAAAGAGCTTCTCTGTGGCGTTCACTTTCCATGCCTCTCTGCATTCCTGCTACGGACTATTACAGAATATTGAAAAATGACAAAGAGGTGGGTCCTACTACATCCCCGTAAGAGAATTAAAGATCTGATACTGCAGATGCACTATGTCATGAACAGTGGAGACTGGGACAGGTTGAAGTCAGGCTCAGTCATTTACTAGGTGGGAACCAACTGGCAAATATTTGGTGTTCTTGTTGAATCTTATATTTTTTTTTCTTCATTTGTAAAATGAGCATAAAAGAAATATAGTTAGAGGCCCTATCATAGCTCCTTTTACAAACTATTTCTTCAAGAAATGATGAATACTATTATCCTGTTGGCTATTACTATTATATTAATTTGAATATAAGCTTGTCATTATTTTTCAGTTGATAGAAATTAGCATAGACGATTTTCTACTAGGGGGCGTCTGGGTGGCTCGGTCAGTTAAGCCTCCAACTCTTGATTTTGACTCCTATCCTATTGTCAGGGTCATGAGATAGAGCCCTGCATGGCGTTCTGAGCTCAGTAGGGAATGGCTTGGGAATTTTTCTACTTCTCCCTGTGTCCCTCATGCTTGTGCTTTTGCACACATGCTTGCTCTCTCTTTCTCAAATAAATAAGTAAATATATATTTTTAAAGATTATCTATGGGGTGCCTGGGTGGCTCAGTGAGTTAAAGCCTCTGCCTTCAGCTCAGGGCATGATCCCAGGGTCCTGGGATTGAGCCCCACATCAGGCTCTCTGCTCGGACCCTGCTTCCCTTCCTCTCTCTGCCTACTTGTGATCTCTTTCTGTCAAATAAATAAATAAAAAATCTTAAAAAAACATTATCTATTAGGATAGAAGTTAGAAAATTATCTATTGGGAGATTCCTTTAAAACAGCCATGGAGAGAAGAGTGCCTGGGTGGTTCAGGCACTTAAGCCTCTGCTTTTCCTTCTACTGATCCCAGAGTCATGATCCCAAAGTCCCCAGATCCAGCCCCAAGTCAGGCTGTCTGCTCAGCCTGGAGTCTGGTTTTCCCTCTTGCACTGCTCGTCTGTCTCCTTCCCTCCCTTCCCTGTTTGCTCTCTCTCTCTCTCTCTCTCACTTGCTTACTTGTGTTAATGCTCTCTCTCCCTCAAATAAATAAAATCTATACAAAAAGGGCCATGGAGTAAACTTAAATCTTTCATTCACAAATTCCAAAATAATATCAACATGGCACATATTAATTTTGCAGAAAAGAGATATGGTTTTACAACTCAAAGATATCTTACAAATAAGTTCTGTTCTTCAAATACTACATAACAGAGAGAGGCAAATGATGAGGAGCAAGTCATCAATTCTGTCAACCAACGTTGAGTAGGTTTGTGCCCAGTATAGTATTGCTTTGAAAATACAAAACTATATAGAATGTGACATGTTTCCTTAATCAATTCATATACTGATTAAGAGAAAAATTCAAAAGTGTAACCTATAGCCTTCAACTGGACCCAATACTTTATTGTTCTCATAATATTGTATGAGGAAAATAATTATCTTAATTGGTCTTTAATGGAGACAAATTGATTTTGATATCTAGTATACTCATAGTTGATAAATATTTTATTTATTAATTCTAATGAATAACCAATCTTACCCTTTTCCTGTGTGGAATAAAATAAAATATTTGTGTTTATTTACAAAATAGAATTATATTGAAAACACTTGTTTACAGCATGGTCAAAGTGTGTCCTCTTTTAATAGGGAAAAGAGTTTCAAAGTTACATTATTATGTATTATTACTTGTCATTAATGAGTGAATATGATTTCTAAGTCAACCACATTGATTTTAATACATAGTCAACTTGACTAGCTTAATAGAATATAGTGTATGCTTTCAGTGTTGGTGTGAAAGGAATAAAAAATATAAAAACTTATTTTAAAAAGTCACTTTAGTCAAATGTGACCTTTGTTATATACAATTTTATGTGGAATATAGGTAGAAGTTTACAAATGTCACTAAGTATCATTTAAAATAAATAAATGTTAGAAAAGATAATGGGTCAGCTTCAATAAAATTAAATAGCCATGTATAAATATACTGCAAAACCTGCACCAGGATCTTTAAAAAGACTATAAAACTTTAACTGTAGACAAAAGATAAATTCCAAATAGATAGTGAGATATAGAATATCCCTTGAGGGAAGTAGTAAATATTTCAAATATGATAGTTTTCTACAAATTGAAATATAAACATAATAAAGTCATAATCAAAACACAAAATTATTTTTGCAAAAATCGAGGAAATTACAAATATTATTCACAAAGTTGGTGACACATAGTAAGAATATATTGGCAGCAGGTTGCTGGGGGAAGCCCTGCATTTCCAGATTAAAATTCTTTATAAAGATAGAATAATTTTAAAATGTTGGCCCTTGTGGCACTTGATAGATAAATAGAAATGCAAACAAAAAAATTCAGAGTAGATGTTCATCTTTAATTTATTATGTTATACTTGGAACATCTATTATTCATGAAATCCCACCAATAGAACTCCTATACTTTTCTCCAATTGAATGGAAATGTATTATTTACATATAGTTGAAAAATGGGCTATGTAGAAAAACTTTGTGAATAACATACTGGCAGTTTTTCCTGTTTTGATAAAGATGACACTAAAATGTGCAAGTTATATCTGAAACACTTAACAAATGGTGCTGATGTAATTGTTATACTCTAAAGTAAATTTTGGATGGAATTTATATAATTAAAAATCAAATCGTATAATTAGATAAAATTCATATTAAAGAAAAACCCATAAAAAGAATTGATTTTAGAACAAAGAGTGGTGGAAGGTGGCAATATTTGGTGTGGGTTTTTAAAGATAATATGTGTATGTGTCTTTCTTAATATAAGAAACTGCTGAATCTGTAAGCATGTTGATGATCCTAGTGGCATCTCTTGAATGCTGTCCATACACAGGTGTATTACACAACATGCTTCAGTCACAGTCGTGGCTATAGTTTATATGTGTATAAGGTAGAACCAAATAGAAAGGTCATTAATATCTGCCGCATTATAACAAGGAGATTTATGGGGATAAGAGAAAAAGGGAGGATGTGAGTTGCCTTCCACCCTGTTGTGATCCTGCCTGCTAATGTGAAATTCCGTCTAGCATCTGGCCAGATTAAGATCCCATTGGAGTGGGGTGCCTGGGTGGCTCAGTGGACTAAAGCCTCTGCCTTCGGCTCAGGTCATGATCCCGGGGTGCTAGGATCCAGCTCGCATCCAGCTCTCTGCTCAGCGGGGACCCTGCTTCTCCCTCTGTCTCTGCCTGCCTCTCTGCCTACTTGTGATCTCTGTCTGTCAAATAAATAAATAAAATCTTAAAAAAAAAAAAAAAGATCTGATTGGAGGATCCCCACAGGATACACATTGTGGGGTCCAAAGGAAATCCACAAACTGTACTCCAGATCAATAACTTGTTCCAGATAGAACTTAACAGAAGCTGTGTTAATACCCTGGCTCTACAAAATCAATCTAAAACTTCTGAAATATTTTCAAGAAGAGAATGTCATGGAGATTTAAAAAAAAAAAAAAGTATCCAGTCACCTGGGTGCCTCAGTTGGTGAAGCATCTGCCATTGGCTCAGGGCATGATCCCAGGGTTCTGGAATGGAGTCCCGAGTTGAGCTCCCTTTCCAGCAGGCAGTCTGCTTCTCCCTCTGCCTGCTGCTTCCCCTGCTTGTGCACTCTGTGTGTGTCAATCTCTCCAAAAAATAAATAAATAAAATCTTTTTTAAAAAGATTTTAAAAGTTAGTACTTTGGAAAAATAATCACCTTCACCAGAATTCAGTAGTTACAGAATTTCAATAATAATTCAAAGCCTATTATTTCTAGTAAATAAAAAGGAGAAAAATATGGCTTTGAAATTAAGATTATAAGATTATAAATTAACGAGGAACAGTACATTATGATGTTAATACCTTGGGAATTGAATCTATTGAGTCTGTGTGAACTTTCAGAATGCAAAAGTAGAAGACAAAAAGTGAAAACAAAGATAAGGAAGATTATGGATAAAGAGAAAAGGTAATATACAGATGTGTTGATTCTTAAAAAAAAAAAAGATCCAGAATAAAATAAACAAAAGAAAAAATACAAAAAAATATATGGGTTATAGAGGAGACCATAAGAAGATCTAAATCTGTATGTCAAAAGCAGTTATTGCAAGCCCAGTGAAATTAATAGAAAGAAAAGCTAGATATTTGCAGATATAATGCTGCCATTTAAAAAAATTCTTTAAAATATACATATTATTAATTACTTAGAGCTGTTCCTTCCACACATACCTCTACTGATCCCTCTATTTTCTATTTGCTTTTCCTTTTAATTATTTCCTTCATTATCCAATATACCTAGATTCTAACTACTAAATGTCTCTACCACTGTCAGACTCTTAAGTTACCAAACTCATCTGAAGAGCTGCCAAACATCACGGGTGAGCTTGTCCAAGCTTTTCATGACTCCCGGAATACATTCTCCAAAATTCTGACTGGATTCTACATTTAAAATACACCAGAACGGCCCAGTGTACAACTAGCCAATGACTCTCCATGGTCCTTAGGATAAAGCTCAGCATCCTTACCAGCGCCTGGTGCCTGACCACTCTCTAACTCCTTTGCTTAGACTTGCCATAGTGTCTAATTTTCATTCTATTCTGTTGTCATATCCTTTTTCTTTCCAGGGCATTCCATACTCACTTAGCAGTTTTCCCTATCCGTGTCTTCACACATATGAAATCAATTGCCCTTGAAGTCCTTCCAACAGTAAATATTGGAGTTGGTTTCCTCCACTTGCCTTGTCATATTTGTAACATGTCTTCAGAAATTTTTGTTTCTTAAAGTAAACAAATCCACTGGCTGGTTCATAATAGACACAACGTTGAAAGAATTACTTATATTTGTGTTGTGTTTATCTCTTGGTATATGTGGTTTTGCCTTTGTATGTGTCTGAGAGAGACAGAGGCAGAGACAGAGACAGAAATTATTGACTTACCATTTTATCTATGATTACTTCTTACTGTTGAAATTAAGGAAACTTTTTTTATCCTCTCCTAAACTTTTTTGTATGCTCCTTTTTTCCCATAACACACATGTATCACATTTTTGAAGAAAAATTACTAAAAACTTTGGGAAGAAAAAACCCAAAATATTTTGGCCTTCTTTGTTTCTTGATATCAGGTATTAGTTTTCTCTTGCTGCTATAACAAATTACCAAAATTTAATGGCTAAAAAAAAATTATTACTGTACTGTTCTGAAGGTCAAAATTCTGATATGTATCTCCCTGCACTAAAATGAAGGTGTCAGCAGCTTGCTCTCCTTTCTTTACATTTTAGGAGATGTTTTGTTTCCTGATCATTTGGGTTTTGGAGAGAATTCAATTCATGCAATTATAGGACTGACATCCTCATTTTCTTCCTACCTGTGAACCGAGAACTATCTCCAGCTTCTAGAGATTGCCATATTCCTTGACTCATAGCTATCTTCCTTCCTCTTCAAAAACAGCCATGGCAGGTCAAGCCCATTGACAATGAGTCTTTCTGATCCTCTTCCATTGTCATATCTCTGTATGAAGACAGCAAGGGATGATTCCTTGCTTTTCAAGATTCATGTGATTAGAGTGAGCCTACCTGGATAATCTAGGATCTCCGTCCGATTCAAGATCCTTAACCATATTCACATCTCTAACTCCCTTTGTGCCAACTAAGGTAACGTAGTTACAGAACCTGAGGATTAACTTATAGACATCTTTGGAGAGCAGTTAATGTGCCCATCAAAGCTGACAAGTCAGTTATTCAAAGTACATTACTTGTCTTCTCAGCATTTGTTACTGAGGCTACAATACAGCTTTTACTGTCTGTTATTGCAGTTTAACTTTAACATTTACAATAAGTGAAATATGTAATGAGATATGATTGGAAAAACTATATTGATTCTAGTTTTTAGTACCATCAAATCTTCTGAAGGCAAACTGGATCACCCATTTAACAAAAAGTCATGTAAAAGTAAAAATCAAAGCCTTTTTTTTTGTATTTTTAATGTTAATTTTTTGTAAATATATTAAGGTAATATCAATTTCACACATCAATCATTGACTATATTTTGCTATCTCACTTCTCATTTCATTTTACAATGATGTAATTTTTCTTTATATTTTGACATGATACTTGTGAAAAATCATTGTAAGTCATTAGAAGAATCGTGATCCAGAGCAGCTTGAAATCTTCTTTTTTCATTGTTATTGTTCTTCTAGATCAAATCATTATTTTTTTCTAGATCTAATTAAATGTGTTTATTTCCTTTTCTTATAAGGAGAATTAATTTCTATAAGTGTCTTATCTCTTCTATTTCAGATTTGTTCATTATTTTCTCTATTTTTTCATAACTCACATATGAAAATTTAGCATCAAGGTGCATAATATCAATAAAAATAAAATCGGGCATCTAATAAATATTTTCACAAAGAATAAAAAGATTTTTCTTTTTTAGTGTTAAAGTAGTGCCAAATACCATCGTGAGTTCAAGCTACATGCATTATAGTTAGCCTTTAATACTATCTTGTCACAAAGAGCCAAAGAATAGATTTGTTTGGTTATTTTTGTGGTGGTGTGCTGGGGAAATGATGAATTGTAACATAAATCAATATCTTCTTAGAAGATACTCAATTATGTTGTTGTACCCATAATAGTATAATGTATGGAAGAGAAGCAAGATGTAAGGGACTTGGGTTTTAATATCTCTCAGGTCTGTCAATTCTTAGTCATTTTCCTGTTACATGTCAGTTTCTTTATTAGGTAAGTATTGATAGTCAGTGATAGTGTCCTTTATATATGTGCAGTTTCATTCCTGCTAGGTTTTCTTTTCCTACTTATTCCAAGTTATCAAGGTGATCTCCTCCACTTTGCTGTTTGATGGTGGACATCCCACTTCTCTTTCTTCTCTATACTCTTTATACTCTATAGTCTTGCCCTCAGCAGTCTCATCCACCTCTAACTTTGATTCTATTATGCCAATGATTTTCTAATTTGTATCTGTCCCGGACTTGTAGTTGTCCTAATCCATATGCCCAATTGCTACTTTGATATTTCCACTCTACTTAGAAGTCCCAGCAATACCTTAGACTCAACAATTATATATAATTATATATATATGAAATATATAAAATATATATATATATAAATAGTCTATCTATTGTCCTTTTCCCCAAACTGTTTTCATTTAGTGAGGCTAATACTAGCCAAGAGCACCATAGCCATCACTACAGCATGCAGAAACCTAACTCATTCTTGGAAAACAATTTTCCCTGTGCTTTTTTTAAAATCCATAACGTATTTTCCATTTTATTTCCTAAATTTGTTTTAATTTATCCACTTTTTTTTAGATTTTCCCTTAATCTTCATTACTGCCACCTCTAGATTGTACTCCTGGAAGGTTCTGGGAAATAATCTCCTTCCTTTCACTCTTATCCTCTTCTAATCTGCTGACAGGGTTTTTGTTGTTGTTGCTGTTGTTGAAGTAAATAAAAAATGGATTGCATCACCTCGCCTTCAAAAAACCAAGCTCATCCTCCTACATCCTTATCAGGACCTCTAAGTGCCAGCTGATCTTCCAGACTCAACTTTGGCTATTTTTTTTTTTTTTCACTTTTCGAATTCTAGTCCCAGTGGCCTTTGATTTTTCAGATCTTGTAACATTTTGCACCCCTCTGGATAGCAATACTATCTGTTTCAACTACTTATTTTCTCTTCATCTATCAGGTCTTAGTTCAAAAATCACTACCTCAGGGAATAAATCAATCAGTAAGATAAAATGTTTATAGAAAATTTGCAGGAATTTAGAGGTAGAGTAAAATTTCATCTAAATGGCAACAATAAAAACATTGACTAATATGCACAAACCCTTCAGAACAATGCCATGTGATAGACACAAATGTCATTATAGATATGGACTATGAAGTTTAGAAAGTTTATGTAACTTGTTCAATGTCACCCAGAGAATAGGGGTTGAAGGCATGATGCAAATATAAATAATTTGGTAGAAGGCTCATATAATTAATCATAATATTGCTTCAGAATCAGGGTTCTCTTCCATGTTAATCTATTACAACAACAACAACAGCAGCAACAACAACAGAATGAAGCATGACCTAGGTCGTGAGAGTCTTTAGATTGTTATGGAAATGGTGATTCTGCCTGATCTAAAATCCAGTCTAGATATTTCCTAAATTGTCTTGTATTTCACACTAATTTTTACCCTGATCTTGACCAGAAATATTTTATTATACAGACTTATCTTCATTACTGCGTTTCATAGTTGAAAATGTCAACCTATATATGAGAAAAGACATCCACTGTAAAATTTCTTTTTCAATTTCATTTTAACATTTCTAACTGAGTTATGAAATAAAATACAGTGTGTATTTAACTCGTGTAACACTAGTGGTTTTAGTGTCATTAAATTCAATCTGCATACAAAATAATTTATGATGGGAAAAATTTTGGAACTGAAAATTTTATTGTTGCTAATATTCCAAGAATTATTCACTACTAACTATGATATTATGCAGGTTGACTTGTATACAATGATTCATCAAATATTTAATTATACATTAACTCATAAGTATGAAGAATTTAAAAAGAGGAACATGACCCTGGAAATAGACAGCAAAGATCCAGGCTATCATCTTTTCTATTGACATAATAGTTCCATATAACATTAATATCAAAAAAGAACACTCTATATTCACTATGGAAATAAAAATAAGACCACTTTGGATTCAAATGTGCACACAGGAAAAAGAGAAGAAGCCATATACCACTACAAAAATAACCAAAACCTCTCTCTCTGGCTAGCATGTTTCAAAACTTCCTCTTTTCCAATGACCGCTCTAGTTCTGCTTCATTTTTTTCTTTCTAGAGTCCCGGTTCTTGTATTCTGTATTTTTTTTTTTTTTTCAAACAGCAAGTGTCCACATTTAAGATGCAGAATTCACAAATATAAATTAGTTTAATAATCCAATTAAAAATAAAACAAAACAGCTTCCTGTAGTATCACAATATGTAAAATGGTATTCTAAACCCCCAGTGGCAAAGTTAACTACATGACGACAATCCCAGAAGCTGTGAAACTCATTAAACCATTTAATGAATAGGTCAGCTTAAAGAACAGATTTATGTTCCATGACTATGCATGAAACGAGCTCCCATTGTATTATAAAGGCTCAGCGATTCATTCATGTCATAATATGGGGTCCAGTCCCAGTTCTTGAGTCATCCCTGTTTCTTCACAGCATGCAGGTCAAAATAAACAATTGCTTCCATGAACCCTCTCCAATCTCTAACGTAGTGTAAGCCCTATATAAAGACCTTCTTTATTCCTTCTTAATGACACATTTGTAATTCCTTTAATGTTGTCTCCTTCCCTGGAACAAATTGGTAAACCTATTTTTTTTTCTTTTTTTTTTTTTCTTAACCACAGTTATCTTGCAGGTGGTCTTTTGGAGCTGAACTTTGACAGTACCATGCAAGAAAATCAGATCAGTTTGGTTGGAACTTAATTTTCAGTGAAGAGAGACATACAATTTTGAAAAGGTTGGCAAAGTCTAAATTATGCAAATTCAAATATACCTTATTAATGTTTATCTTGTTTTATTTTATTAAATATATAAATGAATTTAAACAGGTTTGATTATTGATGTCTATAATGTATAGTTGAAGCTTTTTTGCATACATATGTATATAAACATATGCATATGAATGTCAGATCTATTTTTCCTTTAACTTCATTAAGATTCGCTATGTTGTCTTAAATTGAGCCTTTTTTTTTTAAGATTTATTTATTTGACAGACAGAGATTACAAGTAGACAGAGAGGCAGGCAGAGAGAGAGGAGGAAGCAGGCTCCCTGTTGAGCAGAGAGCCCGATGCGGGGCTCGATCCCAGGACTCTGGGATCATGACCTGAGCTGAAGGCAGAGGTTTTAACCCACTGAGCCACCCAGGCACCCCTTAAATTAAGCCTTATGTGTATTTTGTTTTATTATATCAATGACAGTTCATTGTGGCCTAATGTCTTTATGTCCAAGTATTTCTGCTTTATTTTTTTTTAACAAAAGCATAAAAGCATTTAATGTAATAATGCTGCTTCATGAGTTTCAAACAGACCATTTTCTGTTATCTTGGCCCCAAGATAACAGAAAACTAGGCCTTTTTCGAACACCATGACATAGCAATGTGGAACTTTCATATTACCAATCAGTAAGGAAAAAATTCACTCTCATATCTAGTCTATTATAAAATTCTGCAGAAAGTTTGATAGGAAATGCACAAAGGTACTGTTTTTTTTTTTTTTTTTACTTCAGTTTATCTTGAAAATTAAAGTAAAGGGAATATAAATGTTTACCTTCACCAGTATCATTGAGGGGATATTCTAGAAATTGCTTTTCAAGCAAAAAATGTTATGGGTCTCCTTCCATGAGAAAACAGTTTCACAGATTCTTGCTAAATGTCTGTAAGGTCATAATATATAGAATTCGGATGATTTTCAATGATCTTGCTAAAGAAAGACTATTATTTCATATCACCAGCTGTGGTAAGGGCATTAAATAATTCATATCATCATTGAGCTCTTTCTTCTATTGCCCCAATATTGGGTTTGGAAAATGAAAGTACTAAACAAATAATTTCAAAACAGATTTATGGAGAAGAAAGAAACTGCAAGGAGATTAGTTGGTCCTTTCTTTCAAGATATTTAGGACAAATACAGTTGTTACTACTTTTTTAAAAAAAATGGAAGAAACCCTCATCTTCGTTGTTAAGTCTTCAGTCTCTAAGAAACCCAAATATCTGGGAAGTCAATATGACAAAGAGTAGCTGAGTATGCGACCAAAATGACATAATTATGCCTCAATTAGTTATGTTAATTTTCAAAGAAACAAATAACCCTTAGTCAGATTTCAGATGGTCCCTTACTGTTCAGGAAAAGGACATCTGAGTGGAGAGCCAAAAATCTATCCATTCTACCATATCAATCTACAGATTCCCTATCCACTCCCCTCCCCTCAATATACCTATCTGAAATATGTCTTTGGCCTATGCTTTCGGAGTATAGGAATACTACAAAGTATCGTTTCCCCTTATGAATGCATGCTGTCCTTTAGCAAATAAACTTTTCAAACAGATAGAGATTCCATCTTTCAAGAACTAGTTCTAGGAACCAGAGGACATCTGGATTAGAATTCTCTCAGATGGACTGTTATGCTATGGATACTTCTCTCTGGAAGTTAAAGGCCTCGTGAAACTAATTTTTTCAAGTGTTGACCTAAACCCCAAATGCCATATATCCTTTTCCTGATAATCATCATGAATCCTTTCTTTTTTTTCTCTCTCTCTTATTGTCTACTCTACTTTAATCCCCACTAGTGCTTCTTTTTCATTTCACTATCTTAACCCAACTTCTAATTCCTCCTTTCTAAATTCGAATTCAATATTTCAAAGGCTCTGGAATCCACTGTAGTTGGGAGGAATACCTGATTCAGTGGCTCAGTATAGAATGGAATAGCCTCATGAAAGGGGGAGAATGGGTTAAAACAATCTAGAGACATGACATGTTTAGAGGATGACTAAGAAACAGCCAGACAATAAGGAGTCCTACAAAGGATTTGAGCATATTTGAATTTTTCCAATGCTGGCACCAAGAAAACCCAAAAAATCTGAATTAAGACAAAATTATAAATTTTATTTCAGCCAGATTATTAGGTCATAACATACTATGAGTTCAATTAATCTAAATCAGTTGCCAGTTCTATATTCTATAATATTTTTTCTATTATCTTGATGAAGTCAGTGTGTTAATGTGCTAAAACAACTCTAATAATCCTGAAGGTCAAGAGAAAACAAGACAATATCTATTAAAGTAAGAGTTGATACACTATAGTTTGTGAGCAAAATCCAACTTATTGTCCTTATTTTGTTTTTATTTTTAAATAAATGTATTGAACACTACTTCAAAAACTAATGATGTACTATGCATTGACTAACTGAACATAATAAAAAAATTTGAATAAATTTATTTAAATATAGCTGTGCCCATTAATTGATGTATTCTTTATGATTACTTTCACTCTATCATAGTAGACTCCACTAATCCTGAAAAAGAGCATATAGCTGGCAAAGGCTAAAATATTTGCTACCTGGACCTTTCTGGAAAAAAAATATTGTTGACCCCTGAACAAAAGGAATATTGTAATAAAAACCCAAATCCAAAATATTTAAAATAACATGCCAATATTTTAGTTATAGAGAAGGCTTTTTTATGTTTGTGGAATTTAATGAATTATAATAATTATACCATGACTCAAGTAGTTTGTAAAATATAAACTGAATATTTGTCTTCCCTCAGATTCATATGGTGAAACTTAATCTCCAGTTTGATGGTATTTGGAGGTGGGAGCCTTTTGGCCTTACTGGGTTATGAAGGTGAGACCCTTATGAATGCAATTACTGTTCTTAAGGGAAAGATCCCAGAGAACTCTCTTGCCTTTTCCATGTGAGGACACAGGGCATGTTTGAACCAAGAAGTGGGCTCTCGTCAGACAAGCAATCTGTTGGCACCTTGCACTTGGACTTCCCAGTCTCCAGAAATGTGAGAAATAAATTTATGTTGCTTATAAGACACAAAGTCTGTAGTATTTCTGTTATAGCAGATCAAATTGAGTGAAACAAGCTCCAGTGTGTAGAATTTGCCCTGATTTCAGTGTTTAAAAAGGAAAATCCTAATTTCCCTTCTCTGTGTTAGAATATTCCACTGTTCTCAAATCAATCTTATATTTCATAGATTGAATATTACACTATCCATGCTGAATAAATGTTGAATATTTCATAGTTATTTCTGATTTTGTACTGACTCCTACTTCTCACCCCAGCACTGACATACAAGTCCACCAGCATTGATCTTTAAGATAATATCCTTAACAGACACACTGATAAATTCTAATATGTTTCCCTCCTCTGTTTTCTGACCCAGGGTCACTATACCAAGTTTACTCATCTAATTCACTTTTATCCTAAGATTAGCTAATTCTCAGAAGATTTTACCCTTTTATAATTGGGATTCCAATAAACTATTGTCACTAACTCTCCAGTAATTCTCAGAGTTTTGATTATCAGTGATAAAACTTAATTTAGGCTCAAGTAAAATGCCTGCTATACAGTCCCTGTGCAAAGACAAGGCTATTAACATTTACATCATGGGGTTGACAAAGTTGACAAACCATGGAGGAAAATATAAGGAGTTTTTACAAAATAGTAGGAAAAATTGTAAGAGTCACAAAACATCCTCTGAATACACTGTAATATTGACATGTGGAATTAGTTCAATAGTTATTATCATTAAATAGTTTCTCTTGTTCACAGTTGGAAGCAATTCAATTTAATCAATAAATATTTATGGAATATCTATTTTACAGTTTTTTGCAAATTATTTTTTAGCATAATAAAGATCCAACTTTGCTTTCAAAGGCAATTATTATAGTGTGTAAGAAAGTAGCAAAGTATTATGTGAGTTCCAAAAGAGATTGTACCTGTCTGAGGATCCTGAGAATAACGTCATGTGAAAACGTATATGTGAACTGTGATGTGAAAAATACATAACATTGTGAAGACCAGCCCTGGGAGAAAAATAGCTAAGCTTTAAAGACACTGATCCATGTAGAACAAGGTTTGGTGCTTGAGATTATAGAGTGAGTTTAAAATATCCAGAAATAAAGAGCTAAAAAATAAAATGCATAATATAGAATGCTTGAATATTAGTAGATTTTTTTTCTTAATGTGAAATGCTGTATGGATTCACTAAAACTCTTTGAGACAAAAACTGACATGACCAGAAGGTTTAATCTTGCCATACTTGTCTTTAGATTTTTTTGATTGTGGGGAAAGGTAGATGTTTTGAAATTATTATAAAGGAACTCTAGATTAGTAAAGTGAGGAAAAAAGTACCTTGGAGCCATCTACAATTCTAAAATTGTATATGCTATGATATATTTATACAATAGAATAAATAGCAGCACCATTTTGTGCTCCATAAAAGGATCTCTGCTTCTGCACTTCATAAATTGGTTCATATCTCTATGCCATAACCAACCAAACGGCATATTTCATGGAATGTTCTTCTAAGGGGAAAATAAAAGTAATAGTGGAACCAATTGTGTAGAGAACAGGATTTAAGACTTCAAACATGTTTAAAGCCAAAATAAATTTATTCATTTTTGGTCTACTGATGGTGTCAAAAAAATATATTTTAACCATTGAATTCAACAGTTGAACAGATGTCTTATGACATTAAGTTATGAAAGATATTTTATTTTAATATAAGCTGTAGTCAATGAAAACATGGAATTTTGTAACCCCTATTTACATGCAGCTTTAAAGTTTAAAGCTCTAAAGTTTATTTTTTGGCATCTTTTTCCTCCTATATATTAATTATAGACACACAGTAGATCATTTTACAGCTTTTGCTTCTTTGCAGAAAACAAGATTTCTCATTTATTGCATTATAACCTTATGATTTACTAGTTTCCTAATGGAAAACATGTCTTCCAAGTGTCTCTATTTTCAATTTTAAAATTTCAATTAGTGTTGAAGTTTCCTAAATGCATAGTCTACAGAATCAAATGCCATCTTCTGAAGAAGATTGTGTGTGTGTGTGTAAAGAAGACATGTTTTATATTGAGTGTCATACAGAAAAAAATTGTAATATGTTAGAACAACTTGTGCACAGATCTTGTGCTATTTATTGTTGTTGTTGTTTTTCTTTGCTGCTGAAGTCTCTGCTCACTGGCACTCTTTCTTTCTGTTAAACCTGTATTATTGGGGATTATCTTTAATGGGCAGCCAAAGACTGCTCAAAGGTTCAGATATATACACATATATATATAAATATATATATTTATAATATATAATATAATAATATATTAATTTATGCTTAAAATATATTTTAATATATAATATAATAACATTATATATTTTAATATATATGAATATATATTTATAATATATGATGTAATAATATATTAATTTATATTTAAAATATATTTGTAATATATAATATAATAATATTATATATTCATATATATATATATTCGATCTATATCAACCAGTTTACACATATATCAGAACTTTACTTCCTGCTTGTATAGGGCTTCAATGTTAGTAAGGGTTGAGTAGCTGATGCCTTATCACGTCTTTTTTGGGCATGCAGTAGTCTTCTACATCCTAGGAATATGTCAGAGCTTTTTAAAGTCTTCTATCAACATCTCCTTCAACAAAACTTCCTTTAAAATTTTGGGTTTGAATCTTGGTTGTCTGTGTTAATATTGTACCCTCAGGTAGCTCTCAGTGTTCAGTAATTGCTTCTAATTGTTTTTGACAAACACATTGAAGAATGACCTTTTTCCAAGGAGAAAACTCTGAGTGAGATAAAAATGAGACATTGTCCTCCAAAATGGAGATTTTCTGGAGAACTTCTAGACAGGTCAAATAGTGTAAATATTATCAGGAATATATATATATATATATATATATATATATATATATATATATATATATATTTGAGGTTGGGGAAGGGCAAGGGAAAAGGGGAGAGAATCTCAACCAGACCTTATGCCGAGTGGGGAATCCAATGGTGAGCTGGATATCGTGACCCATGAGATCATGACCTGACCCTAGAATCAGATGCTTAACTGGCTAAGCTACCCAAGCGTCCCCAGAATGGGACCTTCTGAAAAGCTCCACCATAGGTCTGTTCCCCTCCAATGGCTGCAAGTTTTCTGTTTGCAGCCACTGTGATTGTGAGGCTGCTGGCTTTCAAGGCTATCATAAAGTCTGGGAATGGAAATAATTTAAGTTACAATGCTAGAAATCCCGTCATCATTGTCAATTTCAGGAGAGTTTTCTTGAATATACAATCTTGTTTAGAATATATTATAAAAGCATGACTACAAAACAATACTTATTGGAAAGTTGCCAACAAAAATATTAAAAAAACTTAAATCAGATATTAAAAGATTTAGGAAAGTTTGTGGTAAACTAGAGAAAGAAATCAGAGGCACTAGAACACAATAAAGGATACTTTTTATAGCTACTGAAAATTTTAGGTTTATTGCTATTGCATAATCTAGCTTATTATGATAGACACAAAGATTAAGAGCAAAATGTAATTACAGGAGATATTAAAAAAATTCCAAAAATATACAGCCCAGGAGAAAGGAGACAAACAGCAATGATAGAGAACTTAAATTTAAGGAAGACTCAAGGAAAGTATACTACAATGGGAAAAAAGAAAAATGAGGATCAGTACACAGATCAAAATAGCTAGGACAATTTGATCCATTATGTCAACAATGAAATAAATTCTTAGAAAGTTATTTGACTTAAAAGATGAATTTTTAGAAAACCAGGAGAAAAAAAAAGGCAAAGCAACACAAATCACTTTTTTTTTTTTTTTTTAAGATTTTATTTATTTATTTGACAGTGAGAGAGAGATTACAAGTAGGCAGAGAGGCAGACAGAGAGAGAGAGAGAGAGAGGGAAGCAGGCTCCCTGCCGAGCAGAGAGCCTGATGTGGGACTCGATCCCAGGACGCTGAGATCATGACCTGAGCCGAAGGCAGCGGCTTAACCCACTGAGCCACCCAGGCGCCCCCACAAATCACTTTTTTAAAAAAAGATTTTATTTATTTATTTGATAGAGAGAGAGAACACAAGTAGGGGGAGGGTAGAGGAAGAGGGAGAAGCAGACTATTTGCTAAGCAGGGAGCCCGATGTGGGGCTCAATCCCAGGACCTTGAGATCATGACCTGAGGTGAAGGCAGATGCTTAATTGACTAAGCCACAAAGGTACCCCCAGAAATCACTTCTAAAGATTAAAAAAAAAAAGTTAGTCAATTTCAGGTATAATAATTTGAAAAATTATGTCTCCTATTATTGATATTTGCTCTGAGAGGTTGAAATGGTTTTGGACTACCTACATATCCCTGAGAAGGAAAACTTAAAGATGAATTACTCTTCACTTCAGAAGACACACCCAGGGCACCTGGGTGGCTCAGTGGGAAGTGAGCTTCCCGTCCTCTCTCTCTGCCTGCCTCTCTGCCTACTTGTGATCTCTCTGTCAAATAAATAAACAAAATATTAAAAAAAAAACAAACGACACACCCAGAACTTGATCAGATGCCCTGACAAGGTCAGCCTATGCTTACTGGAAATATGTGATTTTATATCCCTGTTGGGGTGGAAAATAAGGCAGGCCAGTATCATCAGCTTAGGACAGCCAGCCGAACCAGGAATCTGCTTGAATTACTGATGGAAGGAAGAGGAAAGGAAAAAAAAAAAAAAAGGCCTCAAAACCAGGACTTTAGGACACAACTACATTTAGGGATGGGGAAGGGGGAGAATAGGCAATAACAGAGGCAAAACGACACATCAGAAAGTAGGAAAAGATGATAATAAGGAGGAAATCAAGAATGACGGATAGTCAATATTTTTAGGTACTTTAATAAATGTTAAGATAGTTGAAGTCCCGCACTTGTGTTTGATTGTTTTTATTTTCTTTTAAGTGATTGATTATATTGCTAGGGATTGAATGTAGCCAAAGAACAAAATCAAAGAAATTGAAAAGGAAAAAAAAAAAAAAAAGTTAAGTAGGAGGCAGTGGTCAGCAAAATAGAATTCCAAGGATTCTAATGCTATTTCCATTTCTATTACAAAATACCGCTGGGCTAATATTATTTTCAAACTATATTACTACTAGTTAACATGACAAAATACTTCAAGTAAAAATAATGAAACAAGTTTTCTGTTTTTTTGTTTTGTTTTGTTTTGTTTCACCTGATTTTAAGAATGCATTGTAGTTTCCCAGCAGCAGAGTGAGTGAATTTTAATTTTTGTCCATTGTTGGTGGTTTAAAAGAAAAAATTCCCCCATGTAATTATTGTGAACACTTTGCTTTGTGGTCACTGTAGCATTTGGGGGGGGGGGGGGGCAGGGAGGAAAAGTAACAATAGTCCATTTGTCCCTGGCGTCTATTCAGAGCCGTGTGCAGAATGTAATGCTCTTTTGTAAGAAACGTTTTATGATTTTTAAAATAAATTTAGTGAACCTAAAAAAAAAAAAGAACGCATTGTAGTTTCCCAATTTGCAAAGCTGTTTGAAAAATTTGTTTCCTGTTCTCTCCCCGCCACGAAGAAAAATTTCAAAAATAGTGAATGAATAACATCAGGTTGTGCTATGTATTGAATCACTATAAAACACTTTTCTCATTGAAGTTGCTTCATACATGACAGCTGTTTTGACAACCACACTTACTATCTTTTTGTGCGTTATTCTCTATCCTTCCCCTTGCTAACATGTGCTGACAGAGATCATTGTTAGCAAACAGTCCCTCTGCTGCTGAGCATCTAGCCTACAAGCTTCCTGCAATCACAGGCAAAACAAAAATCCTTTGCGGCAGAGCTGAATAGTTATTAGACATCAGTAAGTCCATTCCACTGTTCTTACTAAAATTGAAAGGACAATTTCTTAACCTGTAATAATATTATGCCAGAAACAAGGACCACATATAAATGAACATTAACGGTAAGGAGCAGTATGTTCTGCTTGCCTGCTAGCAAAATGCTGATGTTATTGTGGGGGAGGAAGAACATTGCCCTTTGAATTTTTATCATTGTCATGCAGGATTTATTAAACACTGATATAGTTTTATTGAGCTAGGTCCTTTCCAAGCAAGTTTTACAAGCTCTGACATTTAAGAGCTAGGATTTTAAACCAACCAATGTTGATAAAGTTGATTATAAAATGTTGGTACTTAAAAAAGAGAAATTAAAAAATTGGATGAGGCAAGGGAAATATCATTGGGGGCAGAACAGTTAAAAAAATAACCTCTGTTCTTTATCTCTAGGAGAGCTAAAGCTGAGTTAAAACAAGAACTTTGAGTCCAAAAAATGTCTAAACCTGGAAATGTACTCTTATTTGCTATGAAATAAAGAACAATTAAAAATAGTTTGTAGGAAAAGATGATGAATTTTTTTTTTTTTTTTTTTTTTTATGGTGGCCACCTGCGGGGCCCGGGCCGCGGGTTCGCCGGCTCCGGCTCTGAGAAGGGCGCAGCTCGCGGGCTCGGACGGGGAAGGCGGGCAGGCGGGCGGCGTGGAGGGGGGGAGCGAGCGCGCGGGGATTAACTCTTTGGCGCCCGCGGGCCCCCGCGGCCGTCTGGGGAAGGCGGTGGGGTGGGGGAAAGGAAACTTTGAGCTCCTCGCCCGCCGGGATCCTTTCCCAGAGAAGCGCGTGTGCGTGTGGCCGGCGGCGAGGGAGGGAGGAGGGGGTTGTGTAACGCTGGGAGCCATGTTTGCAGCCTCCCGGGATGCGCTGCCAGGCGGAGGCCGGGCCTGCAGAGGAGCCGCGCGGCCAGCGGGGGCTGGGCCCGCCGGGGCTCCGCGCGCCCCCGGGCCGGCCGCGGAAGGGGCTCGGGCAGGGCGGGGACTCCTCCGCTCGGGCCTCGCGGTTGCCACCGGCCGGGCTGAGGGTAGGGGGCCGTGGGGTGAGGAGGGGGCTGTCGGCCTCTGAGGGGGGCGAGGAGCCCCCTCGCGGGCCCGGGGGCTTGGGCGGGCGCGGCCTGGTGCGCGCGGAGCGGGGGAGGGGCGAGCCGGGCGGCGGAGGTGGCGCAACCGCCGCCCCTCCCGAGGCCAAGTTTGAAAAAAGGACGCGGTTCCCGCCATTTTTCAAGCCTAAAAATAAAACTTTCTCCCTTATTTCTCTCCCTCCCCTTTCGTCCTCTGGGCCTTCCCTATTCCCTATTAGGATGAAGGAAGGTATGTAAGCAACAGCCACTCTCTGGTATAAGGTTATTGGGTGAAGCAGTAAAATTGTGTAACTCTTTGTTTGTGGAAATGAGTTGCAGGAAATTCCTAACACTTACCTGAAATTGTTCTCATTTGATCATTAGTCCTTAGTAATAAGTTTTTTAATTAAGGTATTAGCAGATTTATCTTTCACAGGCATCCAAGCACTTCTATCTCTCAACTAATAATCTTCGTGAATGGCATGGTAGAGTAGCAAACAAGTACAATTTTAAAATTAACTTGGGCTGTGCTGCGTATCTACGTAAAATGACATCCAACTTAGAAAACATATATTCTTTCCAATAACAACTTGTTTAAACAAATGAGGAGAAAAGCAACTAGTCATTAACAGCTAAGGTTGAATGAGTCAAGAAGGAACATACAGAGTGCTCCATTCTTTTTCCTGACTCAAGGACTTCAATTCCCACCACTATTCTGAAACTGAAGTGTCTCCAGTGGTTCTTGAAAACTTTCTTTAAAAAAGCTCATATAACCTTATATCTGTTAACTGAAGCCCAACCTATACCAATATTTCCATTTCAACTCTCCTATAGGTATGAGTATGTGATAATCTCTTGTAAAAATGGAACATTTAGAAGGTAGTTTTTTTTGGTTTTTATTAATTGTACTAGGCTTCAGAGCTACTTTTGAAATACTGCCTAAAAGCTGCAGGCATTAGGGGTGCCTGGGTGGCTCAGTGGTTTAAGCCTCTGCCTTCAGCTCAGGTCATGATCTCAGGGTCCTGGGATTGAGCCCTGCATCAGGCTCTCTGCTCAGTGAGGAGCCTGTTTCTCCCTCTCTCTCTGCCTGCCTCTCTGCCTACTTGTGACCTCTCTCTCTGTCAAATAAATAAATAAAATATTTTTTTAAAGATTTATTTATTATTTGACAGATAGAGATCACAAGTAGGCAGAGAGACAGGCAGAGAGAGAGAGGAGGAAACAGGCTCTCCGCTAAGCAGAGAGCCCGATGCGGGGCTCGATCCCAAGACCCTGGGATCATGGCCTGAGCTGAAGGCAGAGGCTTTAACCCGCTGAGCCACCCAGGTGCCCCAATGAATAAAATATTTTTTAAAAAAGTTGCAGGCATTAAAGATTTGAAGGAATTGTGAGATAGGATTGTTTTTACTTAAAGAAGCTTTGCTAAATTGTTTCAGTGAATACTGGGTTTTTTGGTCTTGTTTTGTTTTTGTTTTTGTTTTTTAATATTAAAATGGGACACCTGGGTGTCTCAGTCTGTTAAGCATCTGCCTTTGGCTCAGGTCATGATCCTGGGGTCCTGGGTTGATGTCCCTGCATTGGGCTTCTTGCTCAATGGGGAATCTGCTTCTCCCTCTGCTTCTCTCTCTCTTTCTCTCTCTCTCTCTGTCAAATAAATAAATAAAATCTCCTAAAACATTATTTAATGAAGCCACTACTATCCATGGATCTGACAATTAATTCCCAACTATGGTAGTACTCAGGTAGCTCATATTACCAAAACCCACAAAGTCTGATTAAAAAGCCAAAATTTTAGTTCTTTCCTTATAATAATGCAGTGGCCATGAAAACAAGTCATGTTGCATTAAAAGCATTTTCTTCACTCTAAGAAGTCTGTTTTGAAATGGGAAGGTCAGATTTTATTTCTAATAACTTCTGTCGTTTCTTTTCATGCTGGTTATATCTCTTCTTTAAGCATTTTATTACAAGTTATTAGATAGAGCCTGCCTTTAAACCCATTGCTTCTTCCAAATTGCTGTTAACTATATGTATTAATAGAACATATTTTAATTTTGGTCAACTTACTGTAAGGGTTAACTCATTCATGCTGTGAAGAGGAAAACTAGATCAGAAATGTCAGTAGAATTATCCATAGTTGTTCTTCCATCTCACCTCATTAAGACTAAGCATTTATTACAGAATTCCCTCGGCTTAAAGACTTAAAAGATAAAATCTTCAAGCCCTTAATCTATTTTGATTTCTAACTCTATCTATAAATTCAAAGATATTTATATATTTAAGCTTGCTACATGAGCAAACTCTAATAACTCCTAATAATTATGACCCATTGTGGAAATATGAAATATAATTTCCTTTCTTTTCCACTTCAGCCTTTCATCAGACGTATGTGTATGGCTAGGACTCTGCCTGAATATGTTCTTCAATGATCCCTCTGCTTTACCTGATTGAGCAAGATGCATCTTTCACCTGAGCCATATAGGCCATCTAAGTCTGACAGTTGCTTATTTCCAATTCACTACACACACACACACACACACACACACACACACACACACACACACACATATATATATTTTCTTAATTAAAGGGAGAGTATGAAAATAAGCAATGAGACTTAATGACCAGTAGAGTTAGAAGAGTCATTATAAGGACCAGAGATGGTATGTGAGAAAGATCATCAAGCCTGGGCTTCTAATTGCTGACTTAAGGAGAATGAGTTGTCAAAACTGAATGAAGAAGAAAGGTCATCTTATGCTGATCATGATTTCCAGATTCAACTTTATTATGAACATTATCACCTTCCTTCCCTCTAGATGTGGTGATAGTTAAGAGAAGAACAGACACACTTGAGATCTCTCAAGGAATCTAGTTTAAAGGAATATAGTTTAATAGTCTCTTAAATTTGGTAATAGGAAAGACCTGAAGGAATTTGGTGATACCAAGGCTTAAATGTTTGGTTCATAAGCGTACATTATTTTTCAAAAGATTTATTTATTTATTTATTTGACAGACAGAGATCACAAGTAGGCAGAGAGGCAGGCAGGGATGGGGGGGAGCAGGCTCCCTGCTGAGCAGAGAGCCCAACATGGGGCTCGATCCCAGGACCCTGGGATCATGACCTGAGTGGAAGGCAGAGGCTTTAACCCACTGAGCCACACAGGAGCCCCCTTAAGCATATATTATTAATTTCCCTAACATATAGGAAGCTGGCAAGCATATTATACTCAAATTTAAAATTATTATTCTTTCAACCACACTATCTACACTTTTATGTTTACATCAGGCAATTAGAGGGATATAACTAAAGTGAAAGATGATGTGGCTTATTAAAAGGGAGCCAAAAGTAATAAAATCTTAAATAAAGTTCTAATGGCACAGAGATGTAAAAGTAGAAATATATTTAGTGCAAAAGTAAACAGATATATTTGAATATACTGAATTGGGGGAATAAATTAAAATATTTAAGTATTCAGCAGTTCAAACAAGTTTTTGATTACTGAAATATATTTCTAGATTTTTTAAAGTAGATTACCAGGAAATTTTTAAATGAAAAAAAAATCAGGTTCAGATGACCAATTACAATTCAAAAATTCATGAGGAAAAGTATATTCTTAGGAATAGTTTATCATTGATAATTAAAATAACCAGACATAACTTATCAAAAATATAATTATGCTCGGGATGCCTGGGTGACTTGGTCAGTTAAGTGTCTGAGCCTTGATTTCAGTTCAGGTTATGATCTCGGGGTCACGAGATTGAGTGCTACCTTGGGCTCTGCACTCAGCGCCTAGTCTACTTGAGATTCTTTCTCGCCTCGCCTCCTGATCCTCCCCCTGCCCATGCTCTTTCTCTCTCTAAAATGAATAAAATAAGTAAGTAAATAAATAAAGTATTTGTAAAATATATACTTAGGCTTCTTCATAAGTAAAATGTTGTTATAGTTACTTTGCTACAAGTGTATTTCATTATGTAAAATGTCAAATAATTCTTAGGTAGTAATTCTATAGCATTTTAATATACAGTAAAATATTTTGATAGATATCTATGAATATCAATAGAAATCTCTTTATTTTCATACTTCATAGTGAGGGAAAGTTCAAATATTATTTTCAAATTTTAGAAAGAAAATTTAAATAGAATCTCAGCAGGTAATTGCAGTAATGTATTTGTAGAGTTAACATAGTCGATAATATTGTTCTCTCTGTCTCAGGTGTTCTCATATTTATACTTTAGAAAGCTGCTTTCAGAATATCACTTTATTTTTATTTTTTTATTTTTTTTCCATTTTATTTATTTTTTCAGCGTAACAGTATTCATTCTTTTTGCACAACACCCAGTGCTCCATGCAAAACGTGCCCTCCCCATTACCCACCACCTGTTCCCCCAACCTCCCACCCCTGACCCTTCAAAACCCTCAGGTTGTTTTTCAGAGTCCATAGTCTCTTATGGTTCGCCTCCCCTCCCCAATGTCCATAGCCCGCTCCCCCTCTCCCAATCCCACCCCCCCCAGCAACCCCCAGTTTGTTTTGTGAGATTAAGAGTCATTTATGGTTTGTCTCCCTCCCAATCCCATCTTGTTTCATTTATTCTTCTCCTATCCCCCTAACCCCCCATGTTGCTTCTCCATGTCCTCATATCAGGGAGATCGTATGATAGTTGTCTTTCTCCGATTGACTTATTTCACTAAGCATCATACGCTCTAGTTTCATCCACGTCGTCGCAAATGGCAAGATTTCATTTCTTTTGATGGCTGCATAGTATTCCATTGTGTATATATACCACATCTTCTTTATCCATTCATCTGTTGATGGACATCTAGGTTCTTTCCATAGTCTGGCTATTGTAGACATTGCTGCTATAAACATTCGGGTACACGTGCCCCTTCGGATCACTATGTTTGTGTCTTTAGGGTAAATACCCAGTAGTGCAATTGCTGGGTCAGAATATCACTTTAAAGATTAAGTACATGAAATGGGAAGTTGTCTTTCAGAGTTACATGCAGTGAAGTTTTTAGAGGAAAAACTCAGCTACATTGGACATGGGTCTTTATTGACTGATAGCTTTAGAGCTAAGATATGTCATCATTCCTTCAAAGCTTTTGTTTTCTTCCTGTAACTACTGAAGGATATGTATTCGAGTATCCATCTTCCACCTTAACAGACTCTCCTGAAATCAATCAAACATTTTAACAAAAGGAAAAATTCGCATACCCACTTGAACACTAAGGAAGATTGAAATTTAAGAAGTATTACATGAAATTTGTTACTACTATAAATCAGATTGAATTTGAGTAAAGAGGGATTCCATTCAGAATTCTGGGATTTTGATTGGGATTGCATTGACTCTATAGATCAAATTGGGAATAACTGACATCTTGACAGCACCACTTACTCAAACCTTCATTTAAGTATAGAAGCTGAGGCATAGTGTTATAAAATGACTTGGCTAGGGTCACAGAATTAATATGACTGAAATATCCTTATTCCAATTCCATTTTTTTTATTCTTCACTGTACAATAAGAGCCAATTTTCAAAAAGTGTAAATAATTAGTAATAATTATTATTTCCTTGACTCCTAACCTAGAGAGTAATAGTCATGTGGAAACCATCCCTCCCACCCATATAAATCAAATGTGGTAAAGTTTCACCTCAGCCTCTGCAACATAAATTATAGTTGTTGCCCAGCAGCTTTTTCTATTTTATTTCTCCTCTTTTATTTCTCTTCTTTATTTCTCTTCTTTTACTTTGTCCCTTCCTTCTCCGCAAATATTTGAGATATTTCTTTTCTTTTTCTGATTATATTGGCCGCACCCTGTCAGGAAATTCTGCCAAGAAATTCTGCCCAAGAAAACTATATAATTTGAGTGTACAGATTTACTTTCTCCCATCTGGGATGTTTTCCTTCCTTTTTAAGAAGAAGAATTATTACTATCATTAATCTCTGAACACTCCATTTGTGCATGTGTAAAATTTGCCTTTAAGTCCCTACAACTCCTGGTATAATAATATATCTTTCTCTCTAGATATCCAAAGAATATACTTAATGTTTATAAAATTGTTATATTTGAACTTATAAAAGACATTTTATTGCTTCAGAGTTTTAATAATTCCCATCACCTCTACATCATATGGATATAAGTTCTGAATGAAAACTACTGAACGCTAGAATGTTCAGTAGAGGTTCTAGTCTATTTAACAACTTTTCTGATCCTTACCAATCATTCTCCTTTCCTAGTATCTGTGGATATTTGGGTGAGCCTAAAAAGTGACAACAACTTGTTTAATACATTAAACATGCTAGGATACTAGCCCTTTAAAAAAAATGCTAGGATAAAGACTTATCCTACTGAAGTTAGCACCAGCCAGTTTTCATAAAAAAAGAAAAACAGGAGGGGCACCTGGTGGGCTCAGTCAGTTAAGTGACCAACTGGATTTCAGCTGAGGTAATGATCTCAAGGTCATGAGAACAAGCCTCACGTCGAGCTCTGCACTGAGCGTGGAGCCTGCTGAAGATTCTCTTTCTGCCCTTCCTTCCCCTACCCCTCCACTCACATGCTCTCTCTTGCTAAAAAGAAAGAAAAAGTAGACAACAAAAAAGTACACTTTAAAAATGAATACACACTGTTAATAAATGGTATTACAAATAACACTTGAAGAAATGGTTTGGAGAAATGGTTTCATGTCATTTTCTTTTGACATTTGTATTATTTACTTCTGCATAAATTCTGTGAGTAATTTGGATTTTTACATTTTGAATGAAAAACCAAATTACATTTTTTCAAGTATATCAAACATATGGAAACATCAATTTGTCAGGTCTCGTATGTATCCAAATGTCCAAATGTGGACATTCACATTTATTTCTGTAGAAAGATCTCTTTTATTTTTACATGTGATTGAGTTCAACCATCTCCTCGCCAAGTATGTACCACTTCTCTGCTTCCATATGTCATGGTTACTTATTATTCATTTCATCTATCACATATTTACTAATAAATAATCATCTTCATATCTGCCTGTCATACTATGAAGACACCTGCTGTTTCTTATTAATATTTGAAAATCTATGATCTATCACAACAGATTTAGTCAGTGTTAGATAAATCTTTGTTGATCCAATGAATAGACATTATCTTTCAACTGAGGATTGGGGAAATATTTACTTAAAAATGGTATGTGTTGAATACATCTTAATTCTAGCTGTAATAATCATGAATTGTGAAACCTTGGGGAAAATACTTGGTGTTTTCAAATTTATGTTTCCTTACTGGCGTATTATGATAATTAAATTCTCTGTGGCATTGGGGTATTTACTGACTTCCATGAATCCAAATGTATACAGAAGTAAAATTTGCATTCAACCCAAGAAGGAGTTTAATTTTATTTGGGTTATCCCAATGAGATAAATTCCATTTTCTTTGCCAGACCTATAAAGGAACATTTTGCTCCCTTCTGTAAATTAGGATTCAAGTGGAAATCTGTGAGTAAAGAATAGTGATTCTGAGAAAAAATTTTACAGCCTCTGTATGTTGAGTGTTAAGTAGGTTACTGGCTTACCTGGAGCTATTGGTAGTGTTTAATCAGGTGTCCTGCTAACCAAGTGTCCTGTTAACCAGGTATCCTGGATCTAGCAGCACTCAAACACTTATTAGTATGGTTTCAGAATTATAGAGAATTATAGAGAAGGATGCAAATTGACCTTCCTAAGGAATACAAAATAAAAATATTTTCTGATGCCGTAATATGCATGCTGTCCAAAATATTAAATGTGTCTGCAAAACAGGAGGTGACAGTATAATCCTAAAATCTCTACATCTAGTCATTTGTAAATGTCAGAAAAAACACATGAACCAAACTTCATTACATAAAGATGACAGGATTGTTTATATTTCTTTCACACTGTGAAAAAAGTACCATTTTTAAAATTCTTCTTTAAATTCTTTAGGTTGAAGAAATACTTTTAATACCTCCTTAACCTAAACTGATAGGAGATTGAGTTTAGAGAATTTTCCATTAGTATGGTAGAGGTGAGCAAACAAATAAACCATTTAATATCATTTGGATAGCAAATATATATCACATGTATATCTAATATATAGAGATATCACATACACACACATCATTTGAAAATCTAGATGAACTATTTTTGCAGTTGGAATGAATTCTAATGGAATATCTTATTGTCTCATGCTTTGAGCATTCTTGATTTTTATTTCTTATCCTCTATATTACCATGGAAGGATTTCAATGCATGTTTCTTTATGTAATAAAGTAATGACAAATATTTTATTTCCAAATTTTATTACTTTACCTTTTCTTGTCTTTTTTTTTTAAGTAGTTAACATCAAGTTCTTTTTTTAGGAAACATTCTTTTACATCCTATTACTATCTTGTAAAATACCATGTTATGCTAGATGCTTAATTTTCCTACTGTTCCATTTTTCTGTATCAATCCTCATCAACTGGAAAAATGTGAAGGCAAAGGGACCATGCTGGTGAGACATGTTTGGGGTTAACAGCCAATGATCAGAATCAGATTGAAGATAGAGAATGCATGCATACTATAGGCCAGCATGCAGTAAACTAAACATTCAAGAAAGAAAGAAAGAAAGAAAGAAAGAAAGAAAGAAAGAAAGAAAGTCTTCTTTGATCACTCTGAAGTTAGACCAATGTGTGTGTAGCTTATCCTTATGCACCATGATTTCCAAGAACAGACTAGGCTGACTTAAAGGACAAGGGGCATGGTGGACACTAACAAAAAATCACTCATATAATGAAGACTGTAGAATGTGAATTTTCCACCATCACCATGAATTACTTTTAATAGCATTTGTTTAGCTTTACATTGCACCTAATTTATCAAAGTACTCCTGCTTCCAGCAATGCCTAGTATAATAATTTCTTCTCATTAAAACTTAATTTAACTGAATTCTTATTCTCAAAAATCTAGTAGATCAGTAATAATTGAAAACAAATCAGATAAATAAAAACAATAGTAAGATATTGAAAGATGAATGGAGAGGTTAATTTTTAGTATAATAATTTCTTCTCATTAAAACTTAATTTAACTGAATTCTTATTCTCAAAAATCTAGTAGATCAGTAATAATTAAAAACAAATCAGATAAATAAAAACAATAGTAAGATATTGAAAGATGAATGGAGAGGTTAATTTTTAATAAAAATCTCTCCTACAGGAGCTGAAGGAATGAAGTCTTCAAATAGCAAAAGTAACTTTGTACTCCTAAGCACCTGACAAGGACAAAATGTGCTTCTTGTTTTTATTAACATTTTCTCTACTATCATAAAGCAATTGGGATCAGAAGCAATACATAAGCAATTTATCCACTTTTAGTGAAGTGAGTTTCATTGTAGGTGAGCCCAAGAGAAGCAAGTCCCATTTTTATAGTTTTCAGGAATATTGATCCATAAAACTAGCAGTGAGGAGCAAGTAAATAACATGACTGAAACCTGGTTTTTAAGTAAAGGTATGTGGCATAAACTTACAATCTCTTGTGGCATATTGAATTTAGCTTTGCCTTCTTAGAAATTTTGTGCAAGAAGTGAGGAATCACTATATTTGCATCCATCAATCAGCCACAAATTTTGCAATATAATGTTTTTGACATCATGAATATAATGCAATGGGAGGAAATCAGAAAAGGGTAAACATTTTTTTTTTTTATGTTTGTACTTAACATGAGGACCTTTCCTGTTATTATTACCAGTTTCGTCATTTGTCCTTTGCCTGAGCAGTAATTGTGATTCTTAAAAAACATATTCTGTATAGGATATTTTTTCACTATGTGATACTTCACAAATGCTAATCTCCTTTATTATATAAAAAGGCAGACATTTTCATTTATGTTTTACCCTCTACTCTATGATTATGAAAAACAAATAATCACACCACAGTCATCCTCTGAAACGTCCTTCATGCCTGTCCCTTTTTCTCTAGTATTATTGATCTTGTATTAGCCCACACTTTCACATTTATTCTGAGGCAGATTGGTACATTGGATTTCCAATGACCACACACCTATATTACTAGTTTTTGCCTCAGACTAAACAATTAATCTTCTCTAAAATTTAAGGTTTCTTATCATGTCAACACTATGATTTCAAGGGTTCCTTGATTTTAATAAGAGACGTTGCTGAGGTTTTAATTTTCTGTCTGCATTTCAAGGTCCTTGACAGTTTTTATCACTCTTTTCACCAAACTCTACCCCTTCTTAATTTTTCGACATGTAGTCCTAAGTTATAAAGAACTAGTTTTAGAGGAGTTACTTCTTGGAACACATAACATACAATGGCTTTCCATATTTTCTCAATTTCATTTCACTTCCTGCTGCTTGAAATCCTCTGTTATTATCCCTCTGCCAACTATCTCATCAATTACAGCTGAACTCAGAGCCAAGCTTTCTTACAAAATATACATAAAATCTTTATTCTATAAAATCTTTACAGTAGCTCATGTCAGCCTCATTCATTTGAGTGGTTTATTGCGTGTGTCTTGCTTTCCCAGTTTGAGTGTGGGTACAAAGGCCAAAACTATGGAATAAGAGAGAGAACTGGGGTGCATTTATTTCCCCAGGCTCCATGTATCTCCCCTCATAGAATCAATGCTAGTGCAGAAAACATATTTTGTGCTGTTTTTATTTGTTTGAAATAGTAGGATGTTTTGGATAAATGCAATTTAAAGAAGATTATGGAGGGAATAAACCATGTCTACTCCATCACATTTGAGCTGTAACCACTCATTGCCTGTCTGTGCAGTATCTGATGGCATGAATCATATCTCCTCCTTGAGGACTACAAGCAAGGAACAGTTCTGTTTGTAGCCTAATGTAACTGCTCTGAAATGTGATCTTATTAGAGCTAATGTCAGTGAACCTGTCAGAGTCAACATCAAGTTCTGTCATTGTCTCAGAAGCAATGAGTTATTACTTTGATTGATCTGCATAGTTGCCAACCCCTTGGCATCACTCAGCTTTTCCCTGGGTTTTGAATAAGTTCATGGCTATCAATCAACATGTATATATGAAATTATTTATCTGGAAAATCTGTGGCATTAATATTACTGAATCCCTTGTGATTTGTGCCAAATGTATTGGCTTAAAATGTGTCATCTATGTAACTGCAAGGGATATGTACACTTTAAGTTATATCTCAACATCATGTAGAGGCAGTGTATTAGCTCATGCTTTAACTAACAGAATTTTAAGTAACTATATTTTTCACTGCATGCTCTAAAATTGTTGAAATTTGCTTTTAACTTGTAAAAAGAAAAGTAACAATTATATAAGTATAACAGCATTAAAGTTTTACTAATAACATATAGTATATGATATTAGTGATTCTATATGCAAGTGATTTAGGTATGTATGAATTTTTGTGAGAAAAAAATAACTTACTGTATTTTTTTTAAAGTATTTATTTATTTATTTGAGAGAGATCATGAGAGGAAAGAAGGTCAGAGGAAGAAGCAGACTCCCTACATAGCAGGGAGCCTGCTATGGGACTTGATCCCAGGACTCCAGGATCATGACCTGAGCCAAAGCCAACTGCTTAACCAACTAAGCCACACAGGCACCCTAATTTACTGTCTTGAAAAAAGCTAGTTTACCTGATGTCATTTTTTTTTAATCTCTAAGCAGAAATAATCATTCAAATTATTTATTTTATATTAAATTTCTTCAAATCTTCAGCCATTCTAAGACAAACCATTATTTTATGCATCATGAATGAAGGAAAAATAAAAGCGTCCAACTGAACCAAAATAGCATAGATTGTAAACAAAGAGAAGATATGTCACTCTGGGTAAGAGTAAGATCTCCTACTTCTTTTTTTTTCATGAAGACCTTGAAACTCATATGAGAAGACAAATAATCCATCTGTGAGGGAGACTGGATCTGTAAACTGTACAATGGATGAAAACTCCTTAGTGAAAAACTTCTTTTGTTTTGGGAGAGGGGGAGCGGGCTATGGACATTGGGGAGGGGAGGCGAACCATAAGAGACTATGGACTCTGAAAAACAACCTGAGGGTTTTGAAGGGTCAGGGGTGGGAGGTTGGGGGAACAGGTGGTGGGTGATGGGGAGGGCACGTTTTGCATGGAGCACTGGGTGTTGTGCAAAAAGAATGAATACTGTTACGCTGAAAAAAAAAATAAATAAAAAGGGAAAAAAAAAAAAAAACTTCTTTTGTGAAACTATTGAAGCTGAGTTTTCTCTTCTCTGTTTAGCCTAATCTTGGTAATGACCTCAGTGCCAAATTTCTAGGTAAATTGAGCCTCATAGATTATAATTTCTGAATGGCATCATTTAAAGATGAAGTTAATATGAATTTTTTAATATCCTCTTTTTATAGATGTTTTAAACTAATTTATGAGCTAAAATCATTTCAACTGCGAAGGAAGATAAATTATCACCTGATACTTGGATCCAAGAATGGTTAATTACCTCAGAACTGCTGCAAATGCAACACTTTCTGATTCTAATTCTAAGTCAACAATAAAGAATAAAATACTAAATAACATTATTTTAAAATCTTAAAGTACAAAACATTACTCTTTGGATAGGGTGATGAAGCATCCATAAACATGACAAACAATTTTTGTTTGCTTGTTTGTCCTGCCAACTATCTCACCAATCTCAAAAGCTAATAAATACATAATATAATGGAATTTTAGAATATTCCGTTCGTTTTCTTAAGGATATAAATGATATTTTTCCTTTTTTATAATAAATTCATAGTTGATGATATTACAGGTATAATACACCTAAAAAGGACTACAACTATTAGTCTCCCTAGCAGGATGTCCTTAGGCCTTAGTCTTACTGCTCCTGCTCTAGGCTGACTTCCATGCTCTAAACCAGAAAGTATAAGCTTATGAATACCAAACTGTGCCAAGAGTTGAGTGACTGCTACTGCTTTTAAGCCATTCACTCATAGTGGATCAAAGATACACATATACCACATACACTTAAAATACACACACACACAAAGCCCAAGTAAATATTTAGATTTTAAATTGATCCTTTATATATTATTACCATTAGCCTAGAGAATTTGAATTTGAAATCACTTCTAAGTAACAAGGGTTTCACTAATAAATTGAAAATATTCATCATGTGTTCTAAGGACAGTTGTCCATTAGACTTAAAGTTTAAAAACTTTAAATTTATGTCAGCAAATCACTTATTGTACAGAGACCATTTAATACTGATTATATTGATTGTTAGAAATTTTGGGATGTGCCTAAGTTGATAATAAGTTGATAAAAGATTCAGAATATGATTTATGAAATATTCCTTCCAATATTAACTATGGTGCATTATATAAAAAATTTGTCTTGGTAACAATTTTTACAAGTATGAATGATTGTGAAATGGAGATAGCATAGTAGTCATTTTAAGGTTACAACTTTGAGGCCATTTCGGATTTTTCTAATAACATAATTTTGCACAAAAATATCTAAAATAAAAATCCCCAAACTGTATTAATAGCCATGAATTTTATAGTGGAAAGATTAATTCTCCTTTGCCTCAGTTTGTAAGATGTAATATTAGGAATAAATTGTAATTATTACTTCAGACTCAGGTTAAATAAAAAGTTTGTTCTTTCATGATGTATAAGACTAGTTAATCATAGGTATAGAAAAATTTTCCCTGAATCACATCAGCATTTCTTTGATCATAAAAAGCATTTCAATATCTTAAAAACTGTGTAATTTTCATAGGGACCTCAAAAATCACATTAAAATGGCATTTTAATATCTATTTCAGGTTATAAATTATTTATTGAAGGAAATTTTGAGGTGTAGTGAAATTATTAATTGAGCTAATGATATTTTCTTTAAAATAAAGAGTTTGAAAATGGAATATATTGTTATCACTTCAGCAGTATATACACTAAAATTAGATAATGGAATAGATTAATTATCCATATGGTAGCCTTAAATTTTTCACAAACCCTTAGGAACTTAAAACAATTTTTAGAAATATCCTTTAATAGGTCAAAATATTTTTAAGTCCTTTGAGCTATCAAAAAATTGTTTTCATATAAGCTCTCATTATTTAGGGACAAAAGTCTGTAACTATCTGAACATAGGCCGACTGAATATATTAGCAGTATCTGGTTGATTAATCAACTAATCACTTACTTTCTATTATCTAAATCATTCATGATACATATGAAATCATATGAAACATACATGAAATCATACACACATACATGTATAATTCTCTCATATACTGACAAATATTTAAAGAATTTTATATTAGGGGCGCCTGGGTGGCTCAGTGGGTTAAAGCCTCTGCCTTTGGCTCAGGTCATGATCCCAGGGTCCTGGGATCAAGCCCCACATCGGGCTCTCTGCTCGGGAAGGAGCCTGCTTCCTCCTCTCTCTCCTGCCTACTTGTGATCTCTGTCTGTCAAATAAATAAATAAAATCTTAAAAAAATATATACTAAAAAGTCAGATTTTTAAGTGATGACAAACTCCTCTAGGCTGGGTAAAAGATTGAATATTAATAGGATGCTGCCAAATGATTTCAGTTTAACTAAGAACTAGCCATGATGCATAAATGTTTGTCAAATTCACAAAATTAAGTTCTTCTTGCCTTTCTAATCACCTGCTTCACACCTGCATTCCCTGCTAGCAAAGAAAAACTCAATCCTTACACAATGATTTTTTTTTTTGTGCTTATATCTGTCCATTTCTCCTATTCGTATAATTTTTACTCCTTTAATTACTATTTTTGCAGGGACCCTGAACTCTCCCATGCCAAGCTTAGATTTCTAGCTCTGGTGTATCTAAGTCCTCTAGTACTGATTTCTTGATTTACTATAAACTCTGAGAGCTTCATGTACCCAGGACAATTTTATATAGAATTTTAATGGAAAAAGTCAATGTGTGTCAATTATAAAAAGCTTAGCATATATGAGTAAGACAAAATAAAAATTATTCATTGCCTTTGAACAATGATCCAGGTGCTGTGCTTTCTGGTATCTGTTTCCCCTTATCTTGCTCTCTTGATTTATAAATCTACCTCAGCTCTAAATGACTAAATACAACCTTGTAACTTTCATCTATTCAGTTCAATAATCTAATCTAAATATAAAAGGTTAAATTTTATTCAATTTTATAAATATTTATACAATATTTAGTCAACCCTCATTGTGAGCACTTACATTCTTTCTGAATGTCAAGTATGCAAAAAATGATGTAATGAATTTTCATCTTCCTGATATTTTCTTAGGATTCTGTATTAAAAGATATGAATATTTTTGAAGGATTTTTTTAAAACTACAATTTAGCATATGCTCAATACTGAAAACATAATGAAATAGACACAGAAAAAAAAGCTCAATGTCAGGGAAAATTGCCTAAACACATTTCCTGAGGATAATTACTTTTTAACTCTTTCTCTGTATTTCTCATCTTCTATTCCCATACTGTTTGCATGCTCATGAGACAAATGCTGACATACTGTGTGTGTTTATGTGTGATTTCATTCTGATTTTTCACACTGTGCAAAACTTTATTGTACATTCAGATTCCAACCAATATTTCTTACAATTATTTTTTTAACCGCATAATATTATCTTGAGATAACAACTGTATCTAACCATCAACTTAACATTGTGATTAATATGCTAATACTTTTCAAACATTTATGATTAACTTATAAAGGTATAATAATAAATATTGTGATTTTCCAGTTGCTCTAACACAATTAGCATTATGGGCTGGGTATAGGTTTTCTGGGTCAATTTTTAGCATATATTTAAATATCTTAATAAGTACTCAGAAAAGTATATTAAACATTATAATTTTTTTCCTACTGGCAGATGGTTTTCCTGCTTTATCAGCAACACTGGCTACCATACAATGGTTAAATGTGTGTAGCACCTAAAGGTGGAATAAGTCATAATAAATTAACTTGCCATATATGAATATATGATTACTAGATTGCAATTTTATTTTCCATGCCTTTCTTCATTTGTTAATTGATTCTTGTTAGTATCCTCAGCAAATACAGAGGATGTGCCCCAAACGGAAATTTGAAAGAAATTTAATAAGGAGAACCATACAAAATACAGGCACCCTATAGGAGAACCACATGGGATGGTGCAGAACCTGAGGACTAGTAACAGCAGGGAAGCCACTGTCAACCTAAGCCTGAAGTGACAAGGAGAGCGTTGTCACCAGAAGCCAGAGGCACATAGCTGTGTGAAGAGGAACTTTAGTGGAAGCTGTGGCCTTATGCTCAGTCATGGCCTAAAGAGAAGAAAGAGAGTCATGACCCCCAACCACAGTTTCCTTCCTAACATTTCTTTCTAGTGTTTTTAATGTTACACCAAGTCACAAGGCCGTGGGTAAGAAAGCCAAGAGAATGGAGTGCCACTGCCTGAGTGTAATCTCATCTGCCCACTTCTATTAGCTTTCTGTTGTTGGTTTTGAAATGTCATCTTCTCATTTTTTGGTTCAACTGTTTATATATTTTGCATTCTGAATTTCAAAGAATTTTCTATTTAATCTGTACTTCCTCACAAGAGTAATTATTGAAATGTTCTTACTGCAATACTCATGCTTGTTCAGCATCCTTTTTCAGCTATCAGGAGAAATAATAAATAGTTGCTATGGACTGTTTTGTATGCAAGATGTAAAAAGGATACTATATTTGAACATACACTTATCTGTGACTCACCTTAAGGAGGAAAACAATACAGATGAAGTCTAAGTCCTTATTGGTATTTTATTGTTGATAAATCATTTTCTGAAGTGTTCTACTCCTCAGGTTTTACTCTTTAACATTTTACTCCTTGCTGTGTGATCTGTGGTTATTTTTTCTTACAGATATTGTTTTTGAATGATTTTTTTCTTTTACCTTCTTTCTTTCCATGTAGTCTATTGACGGAAATATCTTCTTAGTTCTACCTGTCTATAGATTAGACCAAACATTAGTTCAAATTCTGTTCTGTGCTTAGTATTTATCTAAATACTTAGTATTTATCTAAAGCACAGATGTTTGTCTTCATTCAGAGTAAAATGCATCCTTCAGATCCACTCTTTATAGTCTTTGTTTGGTTTATTTGTTTCTGAAAGTGTATATGAATAGGTTTGGAAAGACAGTGGTTGTGGCCCTACTTTCCCATGTTCTCTGGCAATCTCAAGAAGCAGAAACTTCACAGCAGAAGAATAGATCTCAAACTCAGACTAGAAACTCATGATCTTCGATATAGGTCTCTAATGAAAGGCAAATTGTCTCCTTTACTTTCTTCAGGATTGTTTATTTGAAAGGTAAACATCAGGACAACTTATGCTGTTAAACCTAGAGAGTTATCTAATCCATACATAATCTAGAAAGGAATTATTTTAATGTATTTAGTCTAAAAAGGCATTATTTTATGTATTTTAATGTACATTAATTTTAATGTATCTAAATGATTTTTTGTTTTGAATAAGCAAAACAAATTTTAAATAAAATAATTTCTAAGTACATGTAGAAGTGGTAAAATATGCTATATGCAGTAGTAATACTTCTTAGATATCAATACCTGTAGGTAAAGAACTATGATCACAAGGATATATTCCCCTATGGCATTCCCCCACCCCTTGCTCCTCTATCAGTGCCTGTTAACCATGACCTCATATTTATACTCTTCAATAATCTCACATAATCACAACCATTTATTAAATTTCCATTGCAAATTAGCATATATTTTGCAATACATTATTTTGTACTTGCACAAAATTGGCTTACTCATTCATTAAATAGTTATTGAACATCTATTATTTTTAAACATAGTAGTAGGTACTAAAGAGGACATTTCAGGATTCAAGACAGAAATATCTGCTTTTGGAGCTTGTATTTTAGGATATATGTCATAAAATATAATTTGTCTATTTATTGCTTCTAAATATTATAGATGTCCATTACAGCAAATTAAATAGCTCTAAGAATAATTTTATTTCTTTAGAGACTGTGGAGGCTCATTGAATTATTTTGTATCTAACAGTTTGTCAGTTTCTTATGAAGTTTAAAATATACATGTAATTTGACTCATCATTTCTAGTCATTTACCATGGTGAAATTAAAACTTATGTTTACATAGAACTTGTATATAAAGGTTTATACGGGGTTTATTCATAATTACCACAACTGAAATTGCCTTCAACTGGTGAATGCAAAAGCAAACTGTAGTATATTCGTGCAATGGCAAACTACTTGGTAAGAAAAAGGAAGAATACCAAGGACAAAGGCAAGAATATGGATGAAGCTCTAATGCATAATGCTAAGTGACAGAATCAAACTAAAAAGGCATGAGCAGTAGGGTTTGGTTGAAAGCAAAGCTATTGGGAAAGAAAGCTGAATGGTGGTTTCTAAGGGCTGAGGCAAGGGAAGGAGTGTTCTACCTAAGGATACAATGGGAGTTTGGGGATGACAGAGATGTTCTATATCCTGATGGCGATAATGGTCACAGAACTGTGGATTCGCACACAAAGAAGAGTAATTGATACTGCAGTAAAAACGAAAAAGTCATTAAATGTGCTGACAGCAGACTGAACGTGAGAAAAGGTAAGATTAGTTGGGAAGGGAAGGTCAATAGAAAATGAGCAATCTGAACGACAGAAAATATGTACCTATACCAATAATCTATAAGTACACCAAAGCAAACAAAACAGAGTGTAAGGGTCACATGACACACCCAGTGAAAAGTCCGTGATACATAGCAATTTTAGCTGCTATTGGTTAAGACAAAAAGTGGGACAGGAACAATATTTAAAGAGTAAATGACTAAGAATTTTTTTTAAAAATCAAAATACATACTTAAAAAAAACTCATAAAATACCATGCAGGAGAAAATCACATCTAGATACATCATAAGCAAACTTATGAAAAGCAAAGAAAAAAAGTTACAAAGAGACAGACAAAATCTCAAATTAGCCAGAAATAAGACACATATCTTCTAAAAAGTAATGACCAGACTGAGGGATGATAAAGAGAAATAATGGAAGTGAAAGACAATTAAGTGATTTCTGAAGTTCTGAAATTTTTTAAGAAGTCAGTCCTGGGGAACCTGGGTGGCTCAGTTAGTTAAACGTCTTCCTTCAGCTCAGGGATCGTAGGGTCCTGGGACTGGAACCCTTGGATGAGCTACCTGTTCAGCAGGGAGTCAGCTTTCTCCCTCTCTCTCTGTCCCTGCTCCCCCCACTTATTCTCTTTCTCTCTCTAAAAAGTAAATAAATAAAATTTTTATTTTTAAAATATTTTATTTCTTTATTTGAGAGAGACAGAGCACAGCATAGGGAGTGGCAGGCAGAGGGAGAAGCAGTCTCTCACTGAGCACAAGGAGCCCCATGCAAGGCTCAATCCCAGGACACAGGGCTCATGTCCTAATCCAAAGGCAGGTGCTTAACCGACTAAGCCACCCAGTCATCCCAGAAATCTGGAACTCTAATAAGATACAAAAATTAGTGGAAGGAGTAAATCTGTGTCTAGACAAAACAATATGGACTACTTAAACAGCAAAAATTATACTGTCTTATGTGCCTATTGCACAAAGGATGCAATACATTTAAACAGTTAGTTATAAAGTTCATACATTTTTTCCCCCTCATACATCATTTTTTTAAGTGGCAAGTAATTTATTGTTCATTGCAATAAATCAAGACAATATAATATATTTTTTCAGAAAAAGATGAAAAATAATAAAATAAATGGTATAACCAAAAAGCATAGAAAATAGGGAATAATAAAATTTTCAAGTTACCTAAATGAAAGCAAGAAGAAAGAAAAACATGTTTTTTCTCTTCTCTACTTCTTGCTGTCTTGTTTTGTCCCTACCATTCTAGTTTTTTTTTTCCTGAAGTAGTGTTAGAATAAGGAGAAACTGCTTCATAAATAAATGTATGTTTTAATATACAAAAAGAAATAATGCTGAAATTAAAGGAGGTTTGCTAATAATATAAAAAATGCAAGCAAACAATGACGAATCCAGTCAAGCTTGACTCATTTTGTGCAGAATGGTCCTTCTTAGCAATTTATTTATTTATTTTATAAACTTTTTTTTTTAAGATTTTATTTATTTATTTGACAGAGAGAGATCACAAGTAGGCAGAGAGGCAGGCAGAGAGGGAGGAGGAAGCAGGCTCCCTGCGGAGCAGAGAGCCCAATGCGGGGCTTGATCCCAGGACCCTGAGATCATGACCTGAGCCAAAGGCAGCGGCTTAATCCACTGAGCCACCCAGGCGCCCCCCTTCTTAGCAATTTAAAATAGAGAAACCAGTATGATGTATGCTATGTAAATTTAAATGATAGAGGTATATTGCTAAATCTATCTATATCATAAAGATATCTTCACTTATATTTTACAAACCTATGCATTCTTGTATATATTTTATCTTTAACTGTGATACTATTTGTAATCTACTGGAACTAAATGAGTTTATTAAAGATAAATAAGCCTTAATACAGGTATCCTATTTCCAGAAATGGTCCAGTAGTGTGTAAGGCAATTCCACTTTTGTTCATTGTTTCTAAAGTATATATGACAAAAAACACTTAATATTTGTGCTAAATGTTGAACTCTTTAATATATTCTGCTTCTGTTTAACTATATGTGGATGAAAATTTTATGTCTTTAATTATCTACATTTTCAATTGATAAGAAAGACTAATTATGAAGTCATAACTGAAATCAATGTAATTGGAAATGAAAGTAAAGCTCTGTATCATTTCCTATTTAAGCTTCTAAGTTCTCTATTTTTTATTACAGTGGCTCTTGATGTATTATGTTTCTTGGACACTTACTCAAAACAAAAACATATGAGAAAAATTAAATATTGATGTTCACAGTAGGATAGTTGCAATATTTCATAGAGTTTTACCAAATAAGCAATATTTCTACTTGCTAGGACATTCTTTGTTGATAAAAGATTATTTTTCTTTCCACTCAAAGGAAATCAGAAAAGTCATTTTAAACTATATTTAGCTGTTATGGAACCATTTAGTTCTTTTTTTTTTTTTTTCAGAAGCAAATAGACATGAAATATGATAGAATTGTTGACCAAGATGGCTTTTCTCTGTGACAAATCTGATGATCTCTGTGTTTTAAACCGGGCATGTTGTACCTTAGAAATATGACTGTATTCTATTTGAAATGTTTGAAATATTTTCTGATTTAAAGAATGTTGAGTTTTTTAGTAAAAATTTCTTCTATTCACTTTAATATAAACATTTAAAATACATATACAGTAATCTTGGATCTTATCTAAGTATTAAAATTGACAATAGATAAACAGATAGGTATCTATATGACTTTTTAACTTACAAATATAATTTCTCACTATCCCTGATTTGGCCAGAAAAAAAAATATATCAATTCTTTTTTTTTTTTTTTTTTAAAGATTTTATTTATTTATTTGACAGAGAGAGAGATCACAAGTAGGCAGAGAGGCAGGCAGAGAGAGAGGAGGAAGCAGGCTCCCTGCAGAGCAGAGAGCCTGATGCGGGGCTCGATGCGGGGCTCGATCCCAGGACCCTGAGATCATGACCTGAGCCGAAGGCAGCGGCTTAATCCACTGAGCCACCCAGGCGCCCCTAAAAATTTCTTCTATTCACTTTAATATAAACATTTAAAATGCATATACAGTAATCTTGGATCTTATCTAAGTATTAAAATTGACAATAGATAAACAGATAGGTATCTATATGACTTTTTAACTTACAAATATAATTTCTCACTATCCCTGATTTGGCCAGAAAAAAAAATATATCAATTCTTAATGTGAATATTTAAACTTTAATTTGAAAATTTCTATCAGCATCTAAGTATAAAATGTTTTAGAATACAGCATTAATAACTTAGAAACAATTCAACTAAACTCTCCAACTCTCTTGCAGATTCTCTACTGTGTTAAAGGTCATTAGAAGTTAATGGACACAGATACTGGTACCACCATTTATTTCTCACTGACGGAGATAGTAAATCTCAAGAGATTCTTTATAGGCCAAATAATAATAATCATGATTATAGTTAATCTAGAACTGCAGTTAGAAATCAAATGAAAAATTATATAAATTAATGTTTTTAGATGAGAAAATGTACGTCTTGAGACCAAAACTAGTTGAAAGTCTTCAAGACACTTTAGATTTACAAATTAATGAAATCACATATTTTCAGGAATGCCTGGTGGAAAGAATTGACCTTTATTCTGCAAATGACAGCATGATGCACAGATACACCTTCTGTCTTTGACTTCCGGGAGCTTCCTGACTAAGCAAGAGGAGAAATATACATATTTTAGAGATAAAATATGAATGTTTATACTACATAAATACTTTTATAAAAAGCAAGGGGTATAGGTTTCAGGAAAGCAAATTTTCAAAAATTTCAAGAAAGACATGCCAAAATTGTTTCATTTGAGTTAGCCTCTGTATAAAAATTCACATTGCCTTGAATAGCAAACTAGTGCAGCCACTCTGAAAAACAGTATGGAGGTTCCTCAAAAAGTTAAAATTAGAACCATTCTATGATCTAGCAAATACACCATTGGGCATTTACTGAAAAAATATTAAAACCCTAATTCAGAGGAACATATTCACCCCTATATTTATTGCAGCATTATGTGCAATAACCAAGATATGCAAGAAGCTCAAGCATTCATCAATTGATGAATGGATAAAGATGGGAGATGTGTATTGAAATATTATTCAGTCATAGAAAAGAATGGAATCTTTCCATTTGCAACAGCATGGATGGAGCTAGAGAGTATAATACTAAAGGAAATAATCAGTCAGAGAAAGACTAATACAGTATGATTTCATTTATGTGGAAATTAAAAAAAAAAACAACCAGAACAAATGCCTGTGTGTGGGGGGGGGGGAGGGAAACTAAGAAACAAGCTCTGAATGAAAGAGAACAAACTGATGGTTACCAGGGGTGAGGGGGAGTCAGGGTATGGGTTAAATAGGTGATACGGATTAAGGAAGGCACTGTTGTGATGAGCACCAAGTGTTTTATGGAGGTCTTGAATCACTAAATTATACACTGTATGTTAACTAACTTTAATTTAATAAAACCTAAAAAAATAATAAAAAGAAATGTATCACTGAAAAAATTGCATTGAATAGGAAAATGTACAGGGAAGTCACTAAAATTATATAAATGAATATATTGAGTGTGTACAATTTGACAGGTGCTACTGTAGGAAATTTGCTTTTATTATCATCCCCATCATTTTAAACATCATTAAGTGTATATGCTTTTTTTAAAAAAGATATTTTATTTACTTATATATTTATTTGAGAGTGCAAGAGAGCATGAGTAGGGTGGATGGGGAGACAGAGAGGGAGAAGCAGGCTCCCTGCTGAGCCCTATGTGGAACTCCATTCCAGGACCCTGGGATCGTGACCTGAATGAAAGGCAGCTGCTTAACTTACTGAGCCACCCAGATGCCCAAGGGCATATGCTCTTATTGTTTTATTTTTTAAATGAGAAAGCAGAAGCCAGGGTTAAATGACTGCCCTAAATCGTAGAATTACTAAGAGATAGATCTAGATTTCAAACTCAGGCTGATACCTGAGCCTGCTTTCCAAACCACACTGGTATATTACTTAGATCCTGCAATGGATGATAAAAAGACTAACAATGGTAATATATGATCTAAAAGCATATTTTTGGCTATTAACATTCACGATATTCGATGTTAGAAAGAGAAAATAGAACTAGAAGAGCATGCTGAGATCAGACTTTAAAGAGTCATATAATATGTACAAGATAAGAAATTTGAATTGAATCTGTACTCAATGATAGGCATCTTTTTGTAAATAAATATATAGATATAGATATATTGATAGAAAGTGTACTAGGGATCTCTAATATGTCACTAATGTTCATTTATCTATTTTTTCACTCAACCAGTTGCTTGCCAAGTTTAAAAAACTGTTCACAGACTGCTAATTATATGTAAGACACTATGCTACACATCTAGATCCTTACATGATCCAGATATAAATTAGAGATATTTACCACTATAAAAAATTTACAAAAAGATTCTTAAAGTCTGAAAAAAATTAAAGTTTAATATGATAGTACCACTTTTCAGTATGCTATTCTATGATTTATACAGATCTGTGCAATACATTAAATTATTTATATTTTAATATGCAAAGTAAATATATAGGTGTATGAATGCATACATATATAAATAACCACACAATATATAAACATATATTTTATGTATTCGTGTCAGAAAAACATATAACTTACCCATAATTTTATGTAAATATGATTGCTACAATGCACTTTTTCCTGCAGAATTAATATTCTTGTCATGTGGTTAACCTCTTCCATCTGTCTCATCCAGATGAGACTCATCACTAAAATACTGCAAGGCATCCGAGGTTAGCAAAGTAGTTCTTCTCTTTCCATATTCCCTATGAATACTTTTTCAAATAGGTATGCATATATTTATGTACTAGCTTTCTAGGGTTGCTATGACAAAATATGACAGATGGTGTGGCTTTAACAGAAATTTATTTCTCAGAGTTCTGGAGGCTGGAAGTTCAAGATCAAGGTGTTAGGAGATTTAATTTCTCCTGAGGCCTCTCCTTGGCTTACAAAAGGCTGCCTTTTCACTGTGTCCTCACTGCCTTTTCTCTACGCAGGTGCGCTCCTCATGTCTCTTCCTACTCTTAGAGGCCTATTGGATTAGGGCCCTATCCTTATGATTTCATTTAACCTAAATTGCCTTCTTAAACTATCCCTGTCTCTCCAAATAAAGTCCTAAGGGATAGGTCGTCAAAACATGAATTTCATGTTTGAAATTTCATATATGAAATGCACTTAAAGTGTTCTAAGTTTCTACATGGATCAGGGTGATGGTATATGTAATAATTTCTTTTCAGTTATTATTCAACAAAGATATTTAGGATATCATTGATTGCTATATTTAGGATATCACATAAGAGATTTTTTAAAATTACATAACAAACAAGTTAGTGAAAGAAAATCGATTAATAAAACTGTTTGATTAAATCAGAATAAGCCAAATAAGCAGAAAAATTAACATAAGAAATATAAATTAAATAGAAGTAAAATAGTAAGATAGCAAATGAAATCAAATTATGTCAGTAAACACAAAGATAATATACTTGCTTTAAAAAAACATTTATTTACATATAGCTTGTAAGAGATCATTTAAATACAAAGACACAAACATCTTAAAATAAAATGATTGAAATATGTACCTAATAAAGTTTACATAAAGGAAAACTTAAGAGAGCTGTAAATATAAGATAGTAGACTTTAAGGTATGGGTCAACATTTGTTTTTTTCTTAGAAGATCACATAGTAAACATTCTAGGCAGGAAGGAAATAGGGTATCTGTCTCAATTAATCAAATCTTCTAGAACTTACATCAAGCAAACAATACATACATGAACTGGTATGGTTGTGCTCTAATCCAACATATTTTTTAATAAACAATTTTTAATAATCCACAACATTTGTGGATTTTGATTTTTTTAAAGATTTTGTTTATTTGACAGAGAGAGACACCACAAGAGAGGGAACATAAGCAGGGGGATTGGGAGATGGAGAAGACGACTCCCCACTGAGCAGGGAGCCTGATACAGGGCTCTATCCCAGGACCCAAGGATCATGACCTGAACCAAAGGCAGACACTTAATGACTGAGCCATCCAGGTGCCAATGTGGATCCCAATTTTAAAATAAGAATTATTAATAAGGATGGGGTGCCTGGGTGGCTCAGGGGGTTAAAGCCTCTGCCTTCAGCTCAGGTCATGGTCGATCCCAGAGTCCTGGGTTCGAGCCCCGCATTGGGCTCTCTGCTCAGCAGGGAGTCTGCTTCCCTCTCTCTCTGCCTGCCCCTCTGCCTGCTTGTGATCTCTCTCTGTCAAATAAATAAATAAAATCTTTAAAAAAAAAAAAAGAAGTATTAATAAGGATAAACAGAAATAGTTCCTGCTGATAAATGAATCCCTTCAATTAAAAAAAAAAACAAATAAAGCCTTAACCATATCACCCAAAAAGTCTAGCTTTAAAATATATAAAGTAAAATGTTGACACAACTAGATAAAAGAAAAATAGAAATCCAGAATTATGATGGGAAACTTTAATATTTTTCTTTCAACTGATCACAAAATAAAAATTTAGAAAAAAATTACAAAAATGTGAGCAACACATTTAACAATACTGATGTGGCATATTTAGAAAAATAAACACAGCAGAAGTATAATTATTAATCTGTTTAGGTGCTCAAGAAACATTAACCAAACATACAGTATGTTGGGCAATGAGATTAGCTCAATAATTTTCAAAGATTAAAATCATTTGAAGTTTTTTTTTGTGCTCACAACAGATTTAACCTACTTTAATTCAAATCCTATAATTTATAGGTAGAAAATATCCAACAGCAACAATATTAAATACGACTCATAAATAGTCCAGTGTCAAAGAAGAAATCAAACATACTTAAGTAAAAAAAAGATAAATTATAGAGAACAGATATCAATAAAATGTAACAAAAACATAAAAAATCCAACAAAGGCAAATTTTAGTTGCTTGTTTTAAGATTAAAATAAATTCTGAAATTCTTAGTAAAGAGGAAGAAGTAAAAAGAAAAATTTTGAAAGTTGGATGAAAATTTGTTATTTTTCACATAATAGACTGTAAATACAGGAAAACCAATGAGAAAAAACTTTAAAACCAGGAAATTAATTTAATAAGTTTACTGGAGGTAAAGTCAATATAAAAATCAATTGCTTTTTAAACATAGCAACAAATACAAAACAAAACATATGAACACTTTTTAGGAGACACAAAATACTGACATAGAATTTAATAAAACTAATTCTACAAAACCTTTTAATAAATTTCTAAGTTCAAGTGGAGCCTCACATGAAAATATACATCCATGGAACCCAAAGACTCGATGGCAGTTGCATGCATTCACAGACTCTTGTTCTTGGATCTACACCAGGCATTTATGTAAGACTGAGTGCATGGTAACTGAAGAAAGCCACCCTCAGGAGTTCACATATGTAGGAAAACAGCAGCTTTGCTGGGACCACTCACCTCTGTAAAAACAGACTATCAATCCCCTGAGGTGAGGCCAGCAAATATTTCCAATGCCAGCAGACAGATCCATTGCAACCAGGCAAGTAAGAAAAAACTGTATCTCAGAAAATGGTCCAAAAATTGGTTATCATCCAGGTTAACTATGTCTCTTAATACTGCATAAGGAGCAGTATAAATGAGAAAGTTCCAAGCCCAAAACTGAGCCAGAACAACTGAGAAACCCACTGATTGGCACTACCAGTCTAGCAGCCACAAGCACCAGCAAGAGCAATCTAGAACTGGAGGAAAGACAAGAGGATGGAAAGTTACACCTCTGAGTCGCAGGAACAGAAGCAAGGCCAATCTCTTACAATGGAACATGATGAAAAACCCCCGGTTGAGGCAGAGATGGGGAATGAAGACAGTCTTCTCACTCATCTGAAGGTAACACCAGAGGAATTTGATGTGGTGCCATGAGGGTACCCATAACAACAAAACACAAACATAGTTTAATTCCTGACTAGATTGACTCAAACATTGCATCAATGGCCCAGGAGATGTTTGCCCATTTCTAGACATAAAATGCTACTTTCCTCAGTCTCCTCTCTGATATACATGCTAGAAAATGAGCTACATAAAAATCTAAGTACAAAACTATTCACTGTGAAGAGGCAAAACTACTGATAGAACTATGCAACTTATGGCCCAGATGTGGTTGGAAGTCTCAGAAGGAAATTTAAAATAAGTATTAATATGTTTAATTTTCTAGTAGAAAAATGTGGATGACCTGCATAAACAGATGTGGAATTTCATGAGACAAATGAAACCTATGAAGAAAAGTCAAAAAGAAACACTAGAAATAGGAAACACCATGACATAAATTGATAATTTGTTGTGTTCATTATTAAGCTCAACATAACGCAGGGGATTAATCAATAAATACAAAAAAGAGTTTAATGAAAATTATCCAAAGTAAACACAAGAAGAAAAAAACACAAATGAAGAAAAATAAAATACAGTATGAAAACAGACCAGTTTTGAGAGAATATCAAATGGTCCAATGGAGTTGAACTTGATATTTAAGTGGGAGAAGGCAGAAAGAGCAAGAGGCATGCAGAATATTTAAAGAGACAATAACCAAGAATTTTACAAAAATAATGAAGAACTTTCAACCACATAGTAAACAATCTCTAAAAATCCTAAATAGGAGGAAAAAGCAATTAAAAATACTAAAACAAACCAAAGAAAAAGAATGAAAAAAATTTACAAATAAAAAATGGAAAATGACTTTAAAGTAGAAAGGGTTTTTTTGCTGTGATTAGGCTAGTGATATATTCCTCTTGGGAAGTCACAGGTATTTTTTTTTTGGGTTTTTTTGTTTTTGTTTTTTAGTGAATACAGCAAGAAGTCTATACCTCATACATATGCAATAAATTCTCTATTGCAACTCAGAAAACAATTAAAATAAAAAATAAAAAATACCAAAACAAATACCAATTCATGACATTCAGTGCAAAAAATAGAAAATCTTAAAGGTTAAAAAAAGAAAGAAAGAAAGAAAGAAAGAAAGAAAGAAAGAAAATCTTGAAGGTAGCCAGAAAAGACTGCAACGTGTTTTACAGATGAAGATAGGAAATGATTTACATTCCCCATCACATGCATTCATACATACATACAAAGATGCATATAAATATGCATATTATATATCTATGTATTTTAGAAATTTTGTGTTTGCACTGATACTTCCAATTTTATTTTATCTCAAAAGGACTCTTTTTTGCCATCCCCCACACTAGATTTTCATATTCCTTCTTCCGCAATGGGAACTTTGGTCCCAATAATATCAACACATTAACTTATTTCCTTAACAATCCTAAAATGCATATAAAATAGTGTCAGAATTGTTTTACTCATACCATTAATAATGAAATTTATTTAAAAAAAATAGTTCAGTCTACCTTTTACCATTTTTCATTTACCTCCCAAAGACATATTCAAGACCAAAGTAACTTTCTAGGCCCAAGATGAAGCCACTCCTGTTCAGGGTGGCAACTGAAACTTGGTCTAACTTTCTTGTCCCTCTAATGCTCTACTTGACCAAATATTCAGTAGGTCCAATCAGCAAATCGACAAACACCAAGCCAACCCTGGGCCTTTTCGTCCCAAACAAGGTTGATAATGTGGCCCCAGACAATCAGATATTTTCTATTCTTCTATCTTATTCTTCCTGGTCTTTATTTTTTATCCTATTAAAGCTTTCATGTATGTATTGTACCTATGTATGTATTACGTATATACCAAGCTCTAGAAAGGTGTTGGGGTAGTTATATTAGGAGTCTGCCACAGATGGCAACCATTAAGGGATTCAAAGACAATGAAGTAAGTTCACAGCATAAACTGTTGGGGGGCTTGGTAAAATAGATTTAGACAAGAAATTCAAGCTGTTTTGACCATTAAAATCAAAACCTATATAGGCATAAGTTGATACTATGCAGCCATCAAAAGAAATGAAATCTTGCCATTTGCGACGACGTGGATGGAACTAGAGCGTATCATGCTTAGTGAAATAAGTCAATCGGAGAAAGACAACTATCATATGATCTCCCTGATATGAGGACATGGAGATGCAACATGGGGGGTTAGGGGGATAGGAGAAGAATAAATGAAACAAGATGGGATTGGGAGGGAGACAAACCATAAATGACTCTTAATCTCACAAAACAAACTGGGGGTTGCTGGGGGGAGGTGGGATTGGGAGAGGGGGAGGGGGCTATGGACATTGGGGAGGGGAGGCGAACCATAAGAGACTATGGACTCTGAAAAACAACCTGAGGGTTTTGAAGGGTCAGGGGTGGGAGGTTGGGGGAACAGGTGGTGGGTAATAGGGAGGGCACGTTTTGCATGGAGCACTGGGTGTTGTGCAAAAACAATGAATACTGTTATGCTGAAAAAAATAAATAAAATGGAAAAAAAAAACCTACATAGGCATAAGTTGAATGATCGAAAGACATTAGGGCGTTTTCCACTATAAAGAAACCTTCCCATGAAAGAAAGAATGGATCTATTGCTAATGGGAATCTAGGAAACCAAACAAAATTGGTGGGCATGATCTAGCACTTAAAGTCTTAAAGTCTGTGTCACTTAAAGCCTTCCTTCCACTGTATCACATGGTTCACTAATGAATATGGAATTCCAGTCAGTTTTGTAACTTATTTACAGCATATAATTCAAAGAAAAAGACTTTGTTTCTGGGCCCATTATTACAAATAACCAGATATCTTCATGGATCTTTACCACACACTTGAATTTTCAGTTCTAATATTAGATTTGTTAGATATAAGGAGTATCTGGATCACCATGAAGAAGGGCATTAGTTATCTCCTTGTGAAAGAATGTCACCTTTCAATAAATGATAACTTTATTTTCATAAGTAAAATAGTTGCCTATCTTCTAACATTCTGAAAATATTCAGAATAATTATAAAAAGGGAGGCACATATTGCATGGAGCACTGGGTATGGTGCATAAAAAATGAATCTTAGAGGGGCGCCTGGGTGGCTCAGTGGGTTAAGCCGCTGCCTTCAGCTCAGGTCATGATCTCAGGGTCCTGGGATCGAGTCCCACATCTGGCTCTCTGCTCGGCAGGGAGCCTGCTTCTCTCTCTCTCTCTGCCTGCCTCTCTGCCTACTTGTGATCTCTCTCTCGCTGTCAAATAAATAAAAAATTTAAAAAAAAAAATCTTTAAAAAAAAAAAGAATCTTAGAACACAGAAAAAATAAAATAATTAAATTAAATTAAATTAAACGTACATATTTGTTCCTACATGCTGATATATATAGTTCAAATTAAGTCATAAATCAAGAAATTCCTAAATTATTTCTATCCTCCAGTGCTTGCTTATTGTTTTACACTCTCTAATATGAAAAAAAAAAGATGCTTAATTACATTTCACTATTTTTTAGATTTTACTCTGAAAATCCTGTTGAATAGCTAGGTTTTTAATCTATGACCATTGTATAAAACTAGTTCCCCAAGTTTCATGTTTAAAAACCTAAATTTACCTGAAGTTAAAAGATTAAGTAAAAATAAAATCCACTTTTAAAAGATACTTAAATTAAGCAACACATTTTTACTGTTTTTGTTATATTTATGTTCATTTGTTCACAACATGCTCAAGACAGTGAATTTTAAAATATATGTGGACATATTTTTACTTTTTCCTAATATAAGAATAAAGTCACACTGCCCTCTTTTGGTCAAATGCAATTTTATAGGGGAGGGGATTGATTTCTATGGAACAAAATAAGAACACAGCAATAAACATAAATTGGATAATAAACAAAAATTCTTGCAAATAATAAAATAAATGTTTGCTGTATTTCAATCTTTCCCTCAACACCAATCATTTTTGGCTGTTTGCTTGTTTGATTGATTTTAATATTCACTATGGATTGGATTTCTCTGACTTACTTGGATAGCAAATTTGTTCATTTAAAAAAAAAACTTGTCTATATATATGTAAATTGATGTCTAAATATATCCAGTAGTTATAGTTATCCTTAAAATGTTCTGTGCATAAATTCTATATTTTATGAAGTCTTTCTATCTGTACATTTTTTAAATTATGTTGTCATTCTATCTTATGATGATTTATGTCTAAAACTACGTGATCATAGCTTTCAAAATGATGTCAGTAATAAACTAGATGGTGTGAAGCACAATGTGTGTACAAGCCTAGGGCAGGATTTCCGTGAGAGTCATTTAAACTTTTCTTTCTTCCTTTCTTCCTTTCTTTCTTTCTCCTCCCTTCTTCCCTTCTTTCCTTCTTCCTACTTGCTTGTTTTTTTTTTTTTCTTTTTTTAAAGATTTTTATTTATTTATTTGACAGAGGGAGACACAGTGAGAGAGGGAACACGAGCAGGGGAAATCATAGAGGGAGAAGCAGGTTTTCTGCTGATCAGAGAGCCTGATGCTGGGCTCAGTCCCAGGACCCTGGGATCATGACCTGAGCTGAAGACGTGCTGAAGGCAGATGCTTAAGGGCTGAGCCACCCAGGAACCCTTCTACTTGTTTTTTTTAAACATCACAAGTATTTTAACTGTTCCCATTATGTACGCACTAGCTTTTGGGACTTCCTAGATTAAAGCCAAATAAACATGGATTTTTCTTCATATTTATATCCATGTCCACTATTTTCATAGGAAAAACTTAACTTCACATTGACATTGACATTTAACACTGGTCAAAGGATCCTGCTAATGGTCGAAATGTTTGTATCCCCTCAAAATTCATATGCTGAATTCCTAAAACCAAAAGACTGAGAGGTGCTTAGGTTATGAAGGTGGAGTCCTCATGAATGGGATTAGTGCTTTATAAAAGATGCCCCAGAAAGAACCATAGTCCCACCATGAAAGGACACACAGAGGAGGTACTATGGATGAACAAGAAAGTAAGCCTTTTCCAAACATTGAGTCGCTGGCACCATGAGCCCTCCCTGGAAGGTAAGTCTCATAATGAGTACTTCCCAGCCTTCAGAACTGTGAGAAATAAATTTCTATTTTATAAACTACACAGATTATGGTATTTTGTTTAAAAAAAAAACAAAAAAAAACTAAGAATTTCGAACAATATTTTAGTCATTAATATTTCACATGAAAATAGATGAATAAAAAATTGAGTAGCATACTAACTAGCTGTATTGTAATTACTATCTTCAATAGAGGGAGTATACATGGGAATTCATTTAAAGATGGATTTCTTACATAGTCATTAAATAATACTCTTCCTCTACCCTAAAGAATTACTTTTTTTTGGAAATACAAGGATAACTAGTTTTCCTCTGTCCCATCTCATTTCAACCTTTTCTACTTCAAAGAAATAGTCATGAGATACAATCCTTATCATGGTCAACAAAGATTATTCAAAAAATATTCAGACAAATTTGGAATACTGATGAAATGTATAATGTATGATACAGTGTAGAATGTGTCTATTGCTTTCAGAATATATGAAAGAGAGGACAGTAAGGAGAGTCACCAGTGGATGAGAGTTGTACAAAACCTTGGATGACTGAAAGAGTATAAGTATACCTGGATGGATGAAATAGCTGAGAAAATGAAAGACTAACTTAGCTAACACAACCTAACACAGTTTAACATCATGAATTTATTCTTTGGAGGAGTTCTGTGCTCAGAATTTAAAAACCTGTCAACAGAAGTGAAAGGTAATCACACTCATATCTCTCTGTACTCAAACTAGAATGAAGTCAGTCCTATATCCTCAACACACCTCACACCCAACTCTACACATAACCCTAATGATTTCCCTAGAAGATAAAATATATTATAACACATTTAAAATTAAATACATGATCTACATTTTGGGAGGGTCTGAACAGGGTGTTGTTCACCTATGAGTGAAGGATAGCAAGACTAGCATGCAATTAATTTTCTGCAGTAACAGATCACAAAAACAGTATTTCCCAAAATTTAATATACATTACAATCACTTGGAGAAGTTAAAGCACAGATTCCTGGATTCCATGCAGGTCAGTAGGTCTGAAATACAGTCCTACAATCAACAACCTCCGACGTGATACTAATGATGGCAAGTTGTGGACCACATTCAAATGTGAATTACCTTAGAAGACAGTGGGGTGGTTATTCAAGATCTTTCAAGTGAAATGATATTAGATGTGGAATTAGTTCTTTTGTATATTGGTATTATTCATAATAAAGTGCTTTTATTCTATCTTTTAGTCTTACTTATTTTAATAATTTCTCTATATGTTGATGTTATTTTCAAAATTTCACTTTGTTTATTAAAAAATATATAGGAATAAGGATGTCTAGGCAGCTCAGTCAGTTAACCATCTGCCATGGGCTCAGGTCATGATCTGGAGGTCCTGGGACTAAGCCCCATATCCTGTTCCTGCTTAGTGGGGAGCCTGCTCCTCCCTCTCCCTCTGACACTCCCCCTGCTTATGCCTGCATGCTCTCTCTCTTTCTCTCTGTCAAATAAATAAATAAAATATTAAAAAGTAATAAGTAAATAAAAATGTAAAAATATAGAAATGAATTGAATTAATGAATTATTTTTATTTGAATTTGAATGAATTTATTTTTATTTCAAGCAATCTTGCTAAACCCATTTAGTAATATATTATGACATTCTCCAAATAATTATACAATTTTCAAACATTTCTAAAGATCACATTTATTCTGAAATCTAAGTTGACTTCATCACTTTTTCCAGTATAATAAGCCAAGAAATTATTGTAAAATGCATGAATTCAGTTTTAAAAATTTATTAGAAAAAAAAAAAATTATTAGAGATAAGAGATAGAGTGAGGTGAAAAGGATAAAATTCTTAGAAGAGAAAATTTCTCAGAAAATACAGCCAGAATTACCCAGCACCATGTGGCTTATTATTATAATTAAGACTTTTATTATACATTTCTGAATAGTCTGCCACTGAACAGAAAATATATATATAGATGCAATATCACTAGTTTTGTATCAAAGTACACAGGTACCCTATGGTCTTGTTCTCATTTGTTTTCATAATATGCATATATTTTGACTGTCGTAATAGTACAAGAGAGTATAAGTGTTGCAATTTCTTATATAAGACTTTCTCCTATTCTAATAAATTTTCTATGAGCATGGATATTAACTAGATTATTATTTTTTTTTCATACAATATCATGATTTATTAATCCTTCCTCCCTCACCAGGTCATAGTTCAGGTTTTTATATGTAGTTCCATCTGTTTCTGAATTCTTTTTTTTTTTTTCCATTTTATTTATTTTTTCAGCGTAACAGTATTCATTCTTTTTGCACAACACCCAGTGCTCCATGCAAAACGTGCCCTCCCCATTACCCACCACCTGTTCCCCCAACCTCCCACCCCTGACCCTTCAAAACCCTCAGGTTGCCCCAACCTCCCACCCCTGACCCTTCAAAACCCTCAGGTTGTTTTTCAGAGTCCATAGTCTCTTATGGTTCGCCTCCCCTCCCCAATGTCCATAGCCCCCTCCCCCTCTCCCAATCCCATCTCGCCCCAGCAACCCCCAGTTTGTGGGAGAAAAACCATAAATGACTCTTAATCTCATTTAACTAGATTATTTAAAATTCATGCATCCCTGTTACATGAAGATTTTTATCTGTCACACACACCATGTGTTTTCCCATTATATTGAATTTATTTATCTTTTAGGTTTCAAACACCAGTAAAGTTCTTTAAAAACATATATTGAGGGGCACCTGGGTGGCTCAGTGGGTTAAAGCCTCTGCCTTCGGCTCAGGTCATGGTCCCGGCGTCCTGGGATCGAGCCCCACATCGGGCTCTCTGCTCGGTGGAGAACCTGCTTCCCTTCCTCTACCTCTCTGCCTGCCTCTCTGCCTACTTGTGATCTCTGTCTGTCAAATAAATAAATTCTAAAAAAAAAAAAAAAAAAAAACATATATTGAATATAACATTTTTGTGATTCAGAGAAAAGCTTAAAATCACAATAGTGTACAATCTCTTAAAGTATGTTGATATTATTTATTAGCTCATCAATAGACTATGGTTCAACATATTTTATAAAATCCTTTAATTAAATATATTCCCTTTGCTTATTTCTTATCTCCCTTATCTTTTATCTTTTTTTCTGAAGCCTCTGTCTTTCTCCTGTTGATCAACCACATTGGTTGTTTTTTTTATATTGGCTTTTGTGAAATTTGTATGAATTCCATGTGGTAATATACTTGATAATCCTAACTCAGATCTTAACCCAAACCTCAAATTTCTTTCAATGTATCTATGGGACATTGGTAATTTCAAAAATAGCCTCCCCTATATGTGTAAAATAAATAGAAATGTTATTTCTGAATTATTGGTAATAAAGGTTTTTCTAAAGAATAATTATATTAGTAATTGCAGATTTAATTTTCAATTGAAGTCTTCCATAAATAATATCTTTCTTGTACTATGAAATCTAAAAACATCCCTAGAACAATTTCACTAGTGGGTATTTACCAAAAAATTCAAAAAACTCTAATCCATGGGATATAAGCACCCCTATATTGATAGCACCATTATTTACCATAGTCAAACTATGGAAGCGGCTCAAGTGTCCATTGATAGCTGAATGAATGTTGAAAATGTGATGTAATTACTCTATCATAAAAACAAACAAAAAAAAGAATGAAATCTTGCCCTTTGCAGCAACATGGATGGAGCAAGAAAGTATGATGCTAAATGACATAAGTCAGAGAAAGACAAATACCATATGATTTTACTCATAGATGAAAGTTAAGAAACAAAATAAATGAACAAAGGGAAAAAAAGAGAGAATAACAAAATAAGAAACAGACTTTTAACTACAGAAAGCTGATGGTTACTGGAGGAGATGTTGGTGGGAGGATAGGTGAAATCAGTGATGGGGAGTAAAGAATGTACTTGTCATGATGAGTTCTTAGTAATGTATATAATTGTTGAATCACTATATTGTACACCTAAAGCAAATATAATGCTATATGTTAACTATACTGGAATTAAAATTTTAATACTTAATAACAAATAAAAACATCTCCACGGAATTATTTTCCAGAAAAATGCGCTTACTATAGCTACTCTTACCACCCTGAAATCCCATTTCTCAATAGTCTACCTAATTGAAATTTTACTAGTGAAGTTTAATAGTACATACATTTATTGCACCCCTAGTAGATATTTTACATAAAAATTCTCAACACCCCAAAACAAATAATCCATTTAAAAAGTGGGCAGAAAACATGAATAGACATTTTTCCAAAGAAGACATACAGATGATTAACAGAAACCTAGAATGATGTTCAACATCACTCATCATCAGGGAAGTACAAATCAAAACTACAATGAAATACCACCACAAACCTGTCAGAATGGCTAAAATTAACAACATAGGAAACAACAAGTGTTGGTAAGGATGCAGAGAAAGAGGAATCCTCTTACACTCTTGGTGAGAATGCAAACTGGTGCAGTCACTCTGGAAAACACTATGAAGATTCCTCAAAAAATTGAAATAGAACTACTCCACAACCCAGCAACTGCACTACTGGGTATTTACCCAAAAGATACAAAAATACTGATCTGAAGGGGCACATGCACCCCAAAGGTTATACAATTATTATCAACAATAGCCAAATTATGGAGAGTCCAAATATCCGTCAACTAATGAATGTACAAAGAAGATGTGGTGTATATGTATGTATGTATATATATATATGAAATTATTTGGCCATCAGAAAGAATGAAATCTTACCATTTGCCATGACATAGATGGAGCTAAAGAGTATTATGCTAAGCAAAATAAGTTAGTCAGAAAATAACAAGTGCCATATGAGTTCATTCATGTGTGGATTTTAAGAAACAAAACAGATGAATACAGGGGAAAATACAAAGAGAGGCAAACAGACTCTTAACTAAAAAGAATAAACTGAGGGTTGCTGGAGGGAAGGTGGGCAGAGAGATGGGCCAAATGGGTGATGAGGATTAAGGAGGACACTTGTGATGAGCACAGGGTATTGTATGTAGCAATAAATCACTAAATTCTACACCTGAAACTAATATTACACTATATGCTAACTAACTGGAATTTAAATAAAAAGTTCAAACTATAGAAAAAAAAAGAAAGAAAAAACTATATATTTAAGGGGTGCCAGTGTTTAGAGATTTGGTTAACAAGCATGGATTGAATGTACAAACATCCTTAAAATTTTATAGATTATAATTATATACTCAACATCCATCTTTTCAGACTTAAAGGATTTAACATTTGCTATATACCACATAACCATCCTGGTTTTTCTCTCAACTTCTACGGGACTGCCTTAGACACATCAGACTTTTTTTTTTTTTTTTCATTTGCTGTTTTAAAAATGTCATATCATCATCAGTATGTATGTGGAAACTCTTATACATGGTTTAAGAGCATGTAAACTCCAATTCTTTTTTTTATGATTCGCATTATAATTCTAAAGCACCAGGTTAGTATTATAGACAGCTTTGAAATCTGTACTATAATTTGAGTGAGAATTAATTACCTTGTGTCTAAGGAAATCTCTCTATGAAGACCATCAACTCCTAATACCTGAGACATATCTTTGACTTATAACATTTTAGAGACTTTTTTAAAAATCAAGTTGCTCGTGGCTCATATTTACTTAAGGTTTTATTGGGAAGACTAATTTCCAAAGATAAAGGAAAAAAATAGTATATAGTCATCCAAAAGGAAAAAAAAAATCGGTTTGTCATTGATCTTTTCTGCTTATTCCACAGAGAACTCATAATCTATCACTTTAGAATGTATTGTAACTCATAAAGCCATACGGATTGTACTGTTTGAGGAAATTGTCACTTCTAGGATTTAGTTAAAATTATGATTTTCCGAAAATCTTTGCAACAATATACCAGATCATTCATTATTAAGAAAACCACTTTCCTTTTTTCAAAATTTGCTAACATTGTTATTTCCCAGTTTAAAAAAGATGAGAGAACCAAACTACAAAAGCAGAGACTGTTGCTATGGAATTTACAAACAGTTTTATGAACCCAAGTGACAGGAAATTTCTAGAAGGAGATTTAAATCTGAATGAGTGTCAAGATTTCAAACATTCAGAGAAGTAGATCCATATGAAGTATTATGTTTCCCCTGTGAAAACACAACAGAAATTAGAGCAATCTGCCTCCAAATATGTTCCCACACACAACAACACTTAGAGCTCCTGTTTTCATGTGTCATTGGCATCAAACAAGCAACATGGAAATAGGGCATCTACCTTGTGTTATGCTCAGAGACATCTCTTCAGGCCTTGGTGAAGTCAATATTGTCATCGAACTATAACTGGATTTTTAACCTCATTCAAAGTTCTCATGGAGATGATAATATTAAAGATTAATGCTGCATGATAGAATTCTTCTCAGTATAATGAACATTAAGGGGGATAATTTAAAAATGCTAAATGAGCTCCTCTGTCTAATGACCTCATGGTTTACAATGCAAGTGTATGCATCCATTATCCTATCTCCATCCAAACTCCTCATCCAATTTGTATTTGTTCCAATACCAAATGGCATACATATGAAAATATTTTCTTTCCAAACAAGAGATTACTTTCTGCAAGCTCTTCTGCCTCTTAAAAAAAACAAAACAAACAAACAAACAAACAAACAAAAAAACCCATCCTGAACATCTTTCCATATCAGGGCATAGATAATTACTCATTATTTAATATAACATAATTTGATAAGACAAATCCAATTACTTTATGCTTTGCAGGATGTATATGTGTGTGATGGGGAAGGGGATGTAGTTCTCCTGTGTGTGTAAGAGAAAGAAAAAGATAAAGGGAAACATAAGAGACAAGGACACAGAGAACGAGAAAAACAGAGAAACAAGCTTGAGAAAGACTAAGGAATATAATTTGGGGTTTCACTAGAACTTTTAACCTTAACTAGTAACTAAGCACATAGTTGTTATTGTCAATATTATTTTCATGGAACAACATCAATAAAAAACTAAAGTAAGTGTGTTAACTGGCTGTCTGTCAAAAATATTATTGAGGAAATAAGACTAACCAAAGCATTTCTACATTTTTTAAGGAAATATCAGAATATGTAATCTCTACTCCTTTGTTTCTTTCATAATCTAAGGATACATATAATTAACAATTCTATGGAATCCTAATTAATCTGATTTTCCCTATTCTTTCTATATTTAAACAGTATCAATCTGTACAGACAAGAAATTATCGACATATTGGTAAAGTCCAAAAAGCTTTTCAAAATCCCAGAGATCTATAACCTCTCTTTTTTCCTTTTCTCTTAAGGATCTGATTTTCCTTGAAAAATTTCTTGAAACAGTGTCAATTAAAAATTATTCTTACTTCATTTCCTCTTTAAAAGCTCTAAAATAAAAATTTAGATGATGCCATACATAACTTTTTTTTTCCATATTTCATTCAGTGTTTATGTCTCCTATACGCAAATTTAATTGATTAAAGTCTTCCTTCAAATGGTATTCTACTACTTTGAATAACAGAAGGGCATTATAACAATGTGTAATCAATTATTTTGTTCAATTATTTGTATTTTTGCCACAGTTTACTTTTACACAAACAGTAAGGATGTAATGCATTGCTATTATTTTGTTTTATCCAGTATTTTTCTTAGCAGCAAAGAAAAATAAGAAAATAGAATTTTCACTGAAGGGGATAAGATGGTGGAGTAGCAGGAGGATACTAAGCTTACCTTATCCCTTGAACACAGCTAAATAAATATCAAAACATTCTAAATACCCAAGAAATTGTGCTGAGGACTGACAAAACAAACTGCACAGCTAGAGGGAGAGAAGAGGCCACATCGTGGAAGTTAGGAGGTACAAAGACAGGATTTCAAGAGAAAAAGTATTGCAGGTGCTGCAGAAGGAAGGGATTCCTGGTCACAGAGAGAAGAGAGAGAGAGAGAGAGAGAGAGAAATGCACAGGGAATCACACAAGGAAAACACTTCCCTAAAACAAAAGGGAAAACTATGGTCTAGGAAAATTAGAAAAATGAAAGGGGCTGATATTTGTATTTTTACAACCACTGGGGCGCAGGCTGGAGTTTTAGAGATCTGAGGAATGGCCAGTGTGGAGCCCGGGGGTGCTACTGTGCTCCTGTGGAGGAGGGCTGATAGCCCAGTAGAAGACAGCAGGATCTAAGGATTCTCTGGTTCCACTGGGAGATACAGTTATCTTTTCTTGGAGATATTCTGGGAGAGATGGCATGCCTTTCCAGGGACAAAAGAGCCAGTGGTCATTACTCTCTTCCATCCCTCAGCATAGGTGCAGACACCTGCTGAGCGTGGCTGACCTGGACACTGGCTCTTTGCTTTGTTTTACTCCAAACCATGCCCCTGTGCTTTGGTATGGCTTCCTTTCTGGGAAAAATCTGCATCAGTCCTAGTGCAGGGAGATGCTCACCCAGAGGAGAGCACAAGTTCCTGCCATGCCAGGTCTCTACAACTTGGAGTTTTAAAACTCAGAGGATCTGCCCAGGATAGAACATGGGTGCATTGTATTGGCAAGTGGGCAGTTCACCCAGACACAAAGTGAAGACATTATGTAGGACACATGAAGGGATATTGTTCACTTTTCTGGGAGGGCTTCCCAGACTGTGACAGGAGTGAACTCCCCTCTCTGGGCCAAAGAAAGGGTCATGTGCCATTTCTCTTCCCCACCCCTTGGTATAAATGAATTTCAGTAAACAGCACAGTCCTAATAGTAGAGACCTAAACCACTTATACCAAGCCCTCCCTCCCACCCCCCACACTTCCCCTGGAAGACCAGCACAAACTCCCATACAGCACATCTACTAACTGTAGAGCTTTGCAAAGTTTCTACTCTAGTAGAAATAGCATCAGGTCTCTTCTAACAATCAGACCAGAGCACACCTAGTTAAAACATGACACACCCTGGCCAAGCTCCAAACACTCCTGACTGACCTGAGGAAAGAACTGTCAAAACAGCAGAGGGAAAGACTGACCTGTGGGAAAGGACTGACCTGAGAGAAAGAATAGTCGAAACAGCAGAGTGCACATAGCATGCACCAGTGAGATTCCTGAAATGCCAGGTCCTGGACACTACACAACTCCTTCTTTATAAAGCCATTACTCTCAGGGGTAGGAAACATAACAGGCTTTCCTAACCCACAGAGGACAGAGACCTAGACAAAATGCCAAGATGGAGGAATTTATCCCAAAAGAAAGAAGAAAAAGGGCCACAGCCAGGGATCTAATTGAAATACATGAAAGTAATATGTCTGATCTGGAATTTAAATCAATAATTAAAAGGATCCTAGCTACACTTGAGAAAGGCATAGAAGACGGCTGGGAGTCCCTTGGTATAAAGTTAAAAGACCTAAAAACTAAAAAACTAGTCAGGCAGAAATTAAAAATGCTTTAACTGAGATGCAAAACCCCCTGGATGTAATGACCATGAGGATGGGAGAATCAGAGGAAGGAATAAGTGATATAGAAGATAAAATTATGAAAATTAATGAAGCTAAAAACAAGAGGGAAAGAAAAATATTGAACCACAAATGTAAACAGAAGGAGGTTGGTGAATCCTTAAAGCATAATAGTATTTATATCATAGGAGTCCCAGAAAAAGAGAAGGAAAAGGGACAGAGGTTTATTTGAGGAAATAAGCTTGATAACATTCCTAATCTGGGGAAGGAAACAGACATCCAAATCCAGGAGGCAGAGAGAACTCCCATCAAAATCAAACAAAAGCAAACCAACACCGAGACACGTCATAGTTAAATCTGCAAAATATAGAGAGAAAGAAAAAATCCTAAAAGCAGCAAGAGAACAGAAATATCTAACTTACAAGGGAAGACAAATAAGGTTAGCAGTAGATCTATCTCCAGAAATTTGGCAGGCCGGAAGAGAATGACATGATATATTCAATGTGCTGAATGGGAAAAATATGCAGCCAAGAATACTCTATTCAACAAGACTATTATTCAGAATAGATAGAGGGAAAGATAAAGAGTTTCCCAGAGAAGACTGGGAACACTAAACCAGCTCTGCAAAAATATTAAAGGGGACTCTTTGAATGGGAAAGAAAGACCAAAGGCAGAAATGATTAGAAAGGAACAGAGAAAACCTCCATAAACACTGATTTTGCAGGTCACGCAATGGCACCAAATTCTTATCTATCAATAATCATTCTGAATGTAAATGGACTAAATGCTCCAATCGAAAGACATAGAGCATCTAAATGGATAAGAAAACAAGACCCATCTATATGTTGCCCACAAGAGACACATTTTAGAACTGAAGACACCTCCAGATTGAAAGCGAGGGGATGGAGAACTACTTATCATGCTAATGGATGTCAAAAGAAAAAGAAAGAAAAGCCATGGTTATATCAGACAAACTGAATTTTATTTTTTTTTTAATTTTTAATCATTTTTTATTTATTTACTTGACAGAGAGAGATCAAAGTATGCAGACAGGCAGGCAGAGAGAGGAGGAAGCAGGCTCCCTGCTGAGCAGAGAGCCCTATGTGGGGCTTGATCCCAGAACCCTGAGACCATGACTGGAGCCAAAGGCAGAGGTTTAACCCTCTGAGCCACCCAGGCACTCTGACAAACTGGATTTTATTTTATTTTTTTTTTATTTTTTTTTAATATTTTATTTATTTGACAGAGAGATCACAACTAGGCAGAGAGGCAGGCAGAGAGAGAGAGAGGAGGAAGCAGGCTCCCCGCAGAGCAGAGAGTCTGATGTGGGGCTCGATCCTAGGACCCTGGGATCATGACCTGAGCTGAAGGCAGAGGCTTTAACCCACTGAGCCACCCAGGCGCCCCACAAACTGGATTTTAAACCAATGACTGTAACAAGAGAGGAAGAAGGTCACTATATTAAAATAAAGGGATTTATCCAACAAGAAGATCTAACAATTGCAAATACTTACACCCCCAACTTGGGACTACCCAAATATATAAAACAATGACAAACATAATGGAACTCATTGATAATAACACAATAGTAGGGGACTTTAACCCCCCACTTACAGCAATGTACAGACCTAAACAGAAAATAAATGAGGAAACCATGGCTTAGAGTGACACACTGGACCAAATGAACCTAACAGATATATTCAGAACATTTCATCCTAAAGCAGCAGAATACACATTGTTTTCAAATGCACATGGAACATTCTCTAGAAGAGTTCAGATATGGGGTCACAAATCAGCTTCAACAGGTACAAAAAGGCTTAAGTCATACCATGCATATTTTCAGACCACTACACTATGAACCTTGGAGCTATAAGAAAAAAAAATTGGGAAAACTGAAAGACCACAAATACATGGACGTTAAAGAACATCCCATTAAGGATCCCTGGGTGGCTCTGTGGGTTAAGCATCCGCCCTTGGCTCAGGTCATGTTCCCAGGGTCTTGGAATTGAGCCCCCCATCAGGCCCTTGCTCAGCGGGGAGCTTGATTCTCCCTCTGCCTACTGCTCCTCCTGCTTGTGTTCGTTTTTTCTCTCTCTTTCTGACAAAAAAAAATAAATAAAATCTTAAAAAAAAAAAAAAGGAAGAAGAAGAACATCCTACTAAAGAATGAATGGGTCAACCAGGAAATTAAAGAAAAAAATTAAAAAATACATGGAAGCAAATGAGAATGAAAACACAATACTCTAAAACATTTGGGATGCAGCAAAAGCACTCATATAAGAGAGAAGTGCATAGCAATACAGGCTTACCTCAAGAAGCAAGATAAGTCTCATATACACAACCTTACTTTACAGCTAAAGGAGCTAGAAAGGCAATAGCAAATATAGCCTAAAGCTAGCTGAAGGGAAATAATAAAGATTAGAACAGAAATACATGATAAAAGACAACAATAACAACAACAACAAAAACCTAGTAGAACAGATAAATGAAACTAGGAGCTAATTCTTTGAAATAATAAAATTGGTGAACCCCTAGCCAGACTTATCAAAAAGAAAAAAGACCCAAATAAATAAAATCATGAATGGAAGAGAAGAGATCAAAAGCAATACCACAAAAATACAATTATAAGAAAATATTTTGAAAAATTATGTCAACAGATTGGGCAATCTGGAAGAGAAGGATAAATTCCTAAAAACATATAAACTACCAAAATTGAAACAAGAAGAAATAGAAAATTTAAAGAGACCATTGACCAGCAAAGAACTTCAATCAGTAATCAAAAATCTCCCCAAAAACAAAAGTCCAGAGCCAGATGGCTTCCCAGGGGAATTATACCAAACATTTAAAGAAGAATTAATATCTATTCTTCTCAGGTTGTTTCAAAAAAAAAAAAAAATGGAAATGGAAGGGAAATTTCCAAACTCATTCTATCAGGCAAAACCAGAAAAGGACCCCACTTTAGTGGGGGGTCTAATTCTCTTTAGAAGAGAATTATAGGCTGATATCCCTGATGGACATGGATGTAAAAATTCTCAGTGAGATACTAGCAAATCAAATCCAACAGTACATTAAAGCACTATCAATTGGGATTTATTTCTGGGCTGAAAAGGTGGTTCAATATTTGCACATCAATCAATGTAATACACCACATTAATGACAGGAAGGATAAGAATCATATGATCCTCTCAATAGATCAACTGTCTTTTAACTTGCATGATATTTGATGAGAAATCTGTTATGGATTTTATTTTTGTTCCTTTGTATGTCATACATATTTTTCTCCGTCTCTAAGCTATTCTTTAGGACATTTTTCCCCATCAGTTTGAATTTGATATTCCTAGGTACAATTTTTGTCATTGTCTGTTGTTTTGTGTATGTGTGTGTGTTTTGTGTTGTTTCTGTTGTTGTGTTTTTCCTATTTGGTGCTCCCTGAACTTCCTGGATATGTGCTTGAGTGTCATTAATTTTGAAAAAGTATTGGTTATTATATCTTTAAATATTACTTCTTCCTTGTTCTCTTCCAATTGTACACATATTATATTATTTCATAGTGTCTGACAGTACTAGGATACTCCATTTTCCCCTTCTTCTATCACATATTCACTTTGGTTGTTTTCTCGTTTCATTTTCAAGTTCACGAATTATCTCATCAGCTGTGATGGGTCTATCAATGAGGCCATTAAAGGCAGTCTTCCTCTGGTAACTGTGTTTGTTTTTGTTTTTTTTTGTTTGTTTGTTTTTTGTTTGTTTGTTTTCCTATCACTGGTATTTGATTTTCTCTGGTAGTTGCTTTCCCATTTCTCTGATAAAATTACTCATCTAATCTTACATTGTCCATCCTTCCCAGTAGGGCCATTAGTAAATCAACCATAGTTATATTAAATTCCTTGTCAGATAGTTATTACAACTGTCTCATGTCTGCATTTGTTTCTGATGATCGTTTTGCCTCTTTTTCCCTCCCTTTGGGTATATGTCATAATTTTTGTTTTTGAAAGTCAGACAAGCTGTGCAAGACACTAGGGTTGAGACAATTAGTGGAAGTCAGCACAGCTTGTTTATGCTAAACTTTTATTGTGGGAGTTTGGGTTAAACCTTTAGAAGTTTCAATGAGTTTAAAGTTTGTTGTTGCTGTTGTTTCTTTCACTGTATTACAGACTTCAAATTATTCTATTTCTCAACCTTGGCACCATTTACAGTTTTGACTAGATAAAAATGTTTATGGAGAGGGGCACCTGGGTGGCTCAGTGGGTTAAGGTATTTGCCTTCAGCTCAGGTTATAATCCCAGGGTCCAGGAATCAAGTCCCACATTAGGCTTTCTGCTCTGCAGGGAGCCTGCTTCTGCCCACCCCCCTGCCTGCCTCTCTGCTTACTTGCAATCTCTGTCTGTCAAATAAATAAAATCTTTAAAAAAATTTTTTATGGAGAGATTTCTAGTACATTCCAGGATATTTAGGAACATTACTGGTTTCTAGATGTTAGATGCAAATCTAAATAAATAAATAAGTTAGGTAAAGTAAAATAAAATAAAATAAAATTGTCTGCAGATATGGCTAATTATACCATAATCTACAGTGATCTACAGTTGAGAACCACTGTTCTTGCTGTAATCTTATGTTTAGGTGGAAGCTGTGTTTTCTAGCATTTCTAAATGTCTGTTCCAGCCTCAGCTTTAGATTGTTCTTTTTATGCTCTGTTCAGAGTAGATCTCTTTCCCACACTCAGTCCTTTCCTGACCATCTCCCTGAAGTACCTTGCTGTTATGTTTTTTTATGCCGTTTAATCTGCTATTGTAGGAATCAGTATAAAAGTGATTTTTGTTGACATGGAGGACATTGGGAGATGGAGAGGAGAAGGAAGTTGAGGGAAATTGGAAGGGGAGGTGAACCATGAGAGACTATGGACTCTGAAAAAGAACCTGAGGGTTTTGAAGGGGCGGGGCGTGGGAGGTTGGGGGAACCAGGTGGTGGGTAATAGGGAGGGCACGTATTGCATGGAGCACTGGGTATTGTGCAAAAACAATAAATACTGTTACGCTGAAAAAAAATAAATAAATATTAAAAAATGTGATTTTTGTTGCTCTGATTAAGCTTTGATGTTAAAAAGGCACCATGCTCCTGTGTCTTGTGGGTGTGTTTTTTTTCAGTGCTCACACACCTCCGTGGCTGTAGTGGTGAGCCCGGTATATGGTACTTCCCCTTCTCTGACATAGTGAGTATGTACATGTATATGTGTGTGAGGTGTGTGTGCTTGTTGTGCGTGTTTCCCTCATTTCCTTTTCTGGGTTTCAATGATTTTCACCAGCATCATAATTTCAATAGTATTTGTTGCCCTTTTCCTACAGATTAAACCTTCAATTCCACAGAATAGTGGGAGGGTCCAAATGTAGTATCATATCCCTCCTGGAGCTGCTGCTATTCTGCTCCTCTATGTCTGAATTACAAGCAGCACTCTTTTTTTTTTTTTTTAAGATTTTATTAATTTATTTGACAGAGAAATAGATCGCAAGTAGGCAGAGAGACAGGCAGAGAGAGAGAGATGGGGAAGCAGGCTCCCCGCTGAGCAGAGAGCCCCATGCAGGGCTCGATCGATCCCAGGACCCTGAGATCATGACCTGAGCCGAAGGCAGAGGTTTAACCCACTGAGCCACCCAGGTGCCCCACAAGCAGCACTCTTTAACGGTACTTGTCAATCTTTTTGTTAGCTCATGTTGGAGTTGCTTTTAAAAAAAAAAATAAGTTGGTATAGAATCCCACAGTATTATTATTTCATAAGGGTTATCTGCTTTTTTGTCAGTGCACATTTTCCATCTATTTATCCAAAAGTCCTTACTGATTTATATAAACTATGTGGAGTTGCATGTACCCATGCAAACTGATACTCAGGTCTCACCTTTCTCTGCAAGTACTTGTCATCCCTTATAAATTACTCATTTTTATTTGCCCTGTATCTCATAGAGAAAAGTCATGAGTTTGCACTGTGACAGAATTTTGTATGGATAAGAGCAGTGTTCTTTTCAGGTGTTTACCCCCTGAGAAAAAACTAGAAGTCTGTCCAATAATTTATTAAAAACCATGACTTGCAATTTGATAAACATCAGTTGAATAATGGAAGGTTATAACAGAAGCATTTTGAGATCAATGTTCCCACGATTCTGTGTGATCTTGGGTAATCAACTTTAGCCATCTGTAACTGAATTTGCTCATCTGTGAAAAGGGGAAAATATCCTATATATCTTTAAAGAGTTGAAGAACTTCAGAAAAGTTACTAATCCATAGTAGGTTCTCAATAAATATTGATAAGCATTATTATCTAAGCTTGGTACCTAACATTGGACATTTAACTTTATTTAAACTTTTTTAGGTACATGCATTGTTTATCAATATTTTCAGAAATTAATTCATATATATAATTAATGTGAAATAATAAATCTATAGTTTGCCTTTTCTTTTGTATTTAATAATTATTGCAATAATTATGAATTTTATCAGTAATTATAAAAACAGAATGGAGAAAATATTCACAAATATAATTTGAGAGACGAGATTCTATGTATTTTACTAGTTATACTGAAGTACTTTTGAAACCAAATATATCTTTTTAAATCTAGTACTTGAATCAGTTAGCAAAGTTTCAGTAAAACTAGAGTAGCCTTGTTCGAAAATTAAGTTCCCAGCTTTTTTATTTACTTCCATTTGTTTTTTTAATAGCAAATACATATCTCACCTTCTTAATTAATCCAGAATGAAAAAATAAAACATATTCTAATACAATACATCTTACTTTGAAACTGTGCTTTTTCTCCTCATTCCTTGTAAACTCTAAATATTATTTAGAAATCTTTGAAACTACCTATATGAACACACTTTTAGAAAACTGTCCTCGGCTTTGTATAGCAAATATTGGCCATCACCACATAATGTATTTTTCTTAACCAAAAAATTATCTCTTAAATGCAAAACAAAGCAATTTTTGTATATATTTAGTACTTATAATATTATTGAAAATAAAGTAATTGACTTTATTATGCCTATAAAACAGGCTTTTGGTACGTAAGTAGAAATCATGAGTTATAAGTATAGCATATTTTAATTCATATATTTGGTCACTAGCAGCTACTGCGTACTCACTGTTAAATATATCCAGGTTGACTGCTTGAAATGAATTAATAAAAATTGTTGGTTGCTAAGCTTATCTCTAATGTGCTACATTAAGTGCAGGAAGTTATGACTTTTGTCTATTTTATGTTTTTTATATGGATAAGCCTTATTATTTGCTTTACTGCACAGTAATTGAGAGTGTGAATTAAAGAAAGGATAAAATCTTTGAATATCATCAAAACCATTGGCAATATTTGCTTATAAGTAAAACCGAGGATAAACTCATCCCTATAAAAATTGGCAACAGATTTTTATTTTATTCCCCCAATATTTCTAATGGTTTGAAGTAACACCGTTCCTGAGGCTAATACCTTTAGTCTGTAATTTTTAATGAGTTATAATGTCCAACTAATATTATCTAGTTCCACAGAGTTGAATTCCATGTAGTCTTCCAAATAAATAGAATTTATTTTTCATGTAAATATAAAGTTGTACATTGTGCAGATTAGTTACATTTGTATGATATATTATGAAACAGGTAGAAATCAGACAATCACAAGTTAACTTTTTTTTTTTTTTTACATCTGAGAAGAGAAACAGATGGTACCTACTTTTGTTTGATAGGTCCTTTAAATTCTCAGGTACATATATATTTCGATTTTAGAAAAGGGTAAAACATTGTATAACAAGTATCTCTATTTCAGTTAGTAAAACCTACATTCTCCACTACAATTTTAACTACTGAACATTCTAACAACTACATTTTCAATAGTGAAGGTACAATTTTCTCCAGTTCAAACATAATTTATTAGCCACCGTTTATAGGCCATTAAAAGTTTGACATGGATAAGTGTACTAAAAGCATTTTGAAGTTGTTGAAAGCAATATACTGTGCCCACCATATATTTTATTATAGTTCCAAGATAACAGATTTCTTGTGGTAATAATAATAGTCATAATAAAATACATTGATAAGAATGTTACAGTTTTCATTGGGAAAAATAACATACTGTGGATTTAAGTAAGAAAGTAACAGTATTAAGTAAGAAAGTAACATACTGTGGATTTAAGTAAGAAAGTAACAGTAAATTGAGATTTAGTACACCTGGGTGGCTCAGTGGGTTAAAGCCTCTGCCTTCGGCTCAGGTCATGATCCCAGGCTCCTGGGATCGAGCCCCGCATTGGGCTCTCTGCTCGGCGGGGAGCCTGCCTCCCTCTCTCTCTGTGCCTGCCTCTCTGCCTACTTGTGATTTCTGTCTGTCAAATAAATAAAAATCTTTAAAAAAAAAAAAAAGAAAGTAACAGTATTCTATTTCCATTGTTCTGTAATTTTTCCAAAATCACATTGCAGTCTTGTAAATGTTATTTTACACAAAATACTATATTTTATTTTCTCACATACATTAGTGTTTTGTTACTATAAATAGAGGACAATCATGAACGATATAATCACAAGGAAGAGGAATTCCATTTTGCTTAAGGAAAGGTGGTACAGACCTCTGCTGGTTTTTAATCATCCATAAAAATATTTCCTCACCAAGCCTAGGGTCATTAGAGTTATTACATCCATGAATAAAACACATGCGGGCTAGGGTGTAATTACTCAGATTAAAAGACAATATGTAACTTCCTGTTTACATAGTAATTAGTGAATTTTTGTTTAAATTTCAGTAAAACATTTTATAACTGTTGTATTTCACATATCCATAGATAATATTCACTATTACTTTTATTCAAAGCAGGGCTAGTTTAATTGTTCTAAGTTTATTCTTCATAACTGTTTATATATACTGATTTGAAATTCCCTAATTTGCCATCCTAATTTAAATAGAGCTTAACAACTCTCAGATATGCTTATCTGAAAAGTTCGTGTTGGAATGATAATGATACATAATGCTTTGATCAACAAAGTACATATATTTGTTATATTTTGGAAAGAACATGAAAATACAAAAGAACACCACAAATACTGGATTTTAGCTATAAACAATATATCCATTCCAACTAAAAGACATACCATATCAAAGTATAGCCTTAGTTTATTTAAGGATAACTTAAGAAAATTACATTTTGAAAGAGGGAGTTAGGGTGAATCTGAGATTTAATTGATACTGGGAAGTTGTACATGCCATGTATAAATATAATTTTGAATTTGTAGCATAAAGCATATTAATAAAAATAATAAAGCTTCCACTTAGATTCCTCAAATATAAAAATTATATTTTCTAAGTGTCTGGTTCTTAGGGCAGGTATAGGGTGAGCTTTACTGTTTTGACTATACAATGACCATATATATGTTCCTTAGTTTCAGTAAAAATTAAGGTGTTTGATTAACAACAAAATTATGGCAATCAAATAATTTTTTATTTATAATTACTAAAGCACCTGTACTCTGTAAGCATAACCATCTTTATCATCAAGAGTCATCAGCATTAAAAAATATTTCCCTCAAACTAATAAATAAATTAGACAATTAAAATTTGTAGTTTCACTTTGACCTTATGGAATGTTATTAGATACTTATTAGATATTTCTATACATCTTTATTTAAATGCAAAATAGTATTGCATTACATTGATAGAACTCCCAAGTTTTAGATATGAAAAGAATTATAAATACATACAATATATGTATTGGAATGAAGGCATGAAGTTTAGATAAAGCATTTTCTATGGAAAAAGTAGAAAGTATATAAAAGAATTATAACAATAGCAAACTATATGAATAAGTTATGAATTTGCATGACAGTTTGCATGTATGATATATATATAACCAGGTATAGGTAATAAAACTACTTTGGTTTGGTATCATGTGATCATTTTTATTTTATTTTATTATTTTTTTGTGTGGTTATAATTTTAAATTTAAAGGCTAATGAAATATGAATTAAACATATTCATTAAACTCCCTAAGTTAACAAGATTAGTTAGGGGAAGAACTTGAATCAGAATTTACATTTCCTGTTTGCGTTCAAAAACATATTTATTTTTACTTTCCAACTTATCCTATATAAAGCACTCATTTTTGTATATTTACTAGAATAATGGTGTTAATTTAAGATAATGTTCAGTTACTTATGGTTTTCTCTACAGAATATCTATCATGATAACAAAGATAATTACTGAAATTAAAAGATATTTTATTCCATGCATGTTTGCTATCATAGACATTTTGGCTTACATGTCATTTTGCCCAGAAGCATATTACATTTTTGGCTTTCTGCTAATGACCAGCATGTGTTATTTAGCAGAAAATTGCCTTGATTTTTTTCCCAGAAAGTAAACCAAAACTATATAAATGAACAATATCAGTATAGTTGGCTTGTAAAGTCTTAAAAGAGCCCATATTGGATGCTATAATTATTTCTACAAAAAAATCTGAAACATGCATCAGCGTTTTTGTGGGCCAAGACAATTAAGATCTGTTCAATTTTGTCCTTGTCTCAATATGTGATTAAAGCTAGATTTACTTTCTTTCAGCTGCTCACATTTCTGAGTCAGTACAATTTTTCGAATGAATAATGCATCAACTTAAATTAGTTACATTAAAAAAATCATTTCAAGAATGCAAACTAAACATCACCTTCAACAGATTCAGAGTCTTGGAAGACTTTGGAATGCATATCATAATGGAAATGCACAGCAGTTCTTGCAAATAAACTTACCCATAATGCCCTCCCCTAACTTGCTTCTTCTCTTTAAAAAGAGAGGTTGAGTTTGAACTCATTATCACAGATGTTTGAGTTGTTTTGTGATCTTTCAGTCTGACTTTGGTCACTTTTACATTTCCATATTCAAAATGCTATAGCAAATGGTAAGCACAGTATCTGATAAAATTTTAGTTTGTTTTATTTTCACTGAATGAAGTAATATCACATCTTATTTTTTTATTTTTTCTCAGTAAATTAAAATACTAATCAAGATCAGTGAGTTGTAGTCTAAAAATGAGCTTTAATATTAATATTGTACATTAGGAAAGGCAGCGCTTAGGATGCTAGGTGTTCCTATGGTTTTATTCTGTCTGTGACATTAGTTAGCTTTGCCATTTTAAGTCAGTCTGATGTTCTATCAGGGAAGCAGTTAAAGTTATTAAACCAGCAAAATTAACTAGAATATAAAGTATAAACCTAGAAAATAGCAAACCCCCCCTTTTTCTGGACATGCTAGTAATTGTATAAAGAAATTAGTTAATGCTTTTAAAATTCTCTGAGCCATTCTGTTAAACTAAACAAATATATTTAGTATGAAAATGCCAAATCCTGAGCCACTATCTTACCTGTATGCATACAGTCTCTATACTCAAAATTTTAAGTGGTATATATTAGTATTTCCTATATTATGGAGAATTTATAAGAACATATCGGTATTTCTCAACAATCAACAATGAGTAAATTAGACACACATCAACTTACCTAGAAATTAAATGAATATGTGTATTTGATTGAAGGTGATACAAGGGATTATTTTTCTAAGGGCTATTTGAAAACTCATTGCTTTATAAGATTACTAGTGCCTCAGAAGGGATTATATGCTCCTCCAGGTATCTCTGCAGGATAGCATAACCACATGACTCTGTGTTCTGACTGAGCAAGCATGTACAAAAGAGATGAAAAAATATGGTTTTGTTCCATTTGATCTGAAAGACCATGGTTGGTTGTTTTGCTTGTTTGTTTGTTTTTTATTCTCTGGGTAGAATCAGCTAAATTTTGTATGGACTATTTGAATAACATTCTTTACATTAACAACTGAAAAAAGACTGACCTGTGATTGGTAGAACCACTGGAAAGACATTGAATCTTAAGGTTTTAAAGCCTCTGGTTCAATTAGTGAAATAGCAGGAAAGTTCAGCTGCTGGACTCAAATAGATGATATGAAGCTTGCTAAGGGAAACTTGAAAGCCTGCATTAATATTCTCTGAAATGTAATCAGAAATAGGGCTTGGGAGCTTATCCCACCATGTTTGCCAAGTTGAATATTGCTTGAGACCTGATGTAGGAATTACTGTTATATAATAAGTAAACAAGAAAGAAAGAAAGAAAGAAAGAAAGAAAGAAAGAAAGAAAGAGAGAGAAAGGAGATTGAAAGGCCAAAGGAACCTTGCTTTTCTCTCCTCAAACAGTTTAGTCTTCTGAAACCTACATTTCCTAGTATTACAAAGTGAATTATGCAGTGAAGAGGGGGAAAAAAAAAGCCCCTCCCGGAAACCTTATGGCAAACCTGAAACTATTTTAGGTCTGGCATTTCCTGCAGCTGAATCTGATGAGAAACAGATCAAAGTCAAGGTGCATGTTATTTTTCACTTTCCCATAAGAATGGGAGTTAGATTGTGTAGCAATCGAAACAAAAACCAAAAACTTCCTACCAGCAATAGGACAGAGAGATCATCCAGGACCATCTAAGCTTATGAAAAGCATGGACACTGTCGCCTTTTTAAAAATTTTACATTTACCACTATACAGTTTTGACGGTTTCTATTGAAGAAATTAGATAATATCCCAGACTAGGTGAACCTTTGCATATATATTCACTGTTAAGTACTCTCCACTTATATGCCATTTTTTTTCTCTCTACCATGGAAAAATTATATTTCAGTGGACAAGATAAGGTTTCTTAAGAATACTAACCCTAAGGAGACTATAAGATCTCATTCACTTCCCGTCCCTTGATATTCCTCTCATCCAGAATTAGTTTTCTGTTTGCTGTCCAAGTTGGAAATAATGTCATTAACTCTTTAATTTAAAATGTTCAAAGTATGCATGTTTATCTTAGATCATCCCTTAGTGCATGTTTGCATTTATTTAAGTGACAAAAAAATGGATGTAAAATAAATCTCCAGCTACATAAAATTTTGCTATTGATACCAAGTATATAAATTAAATTAAGAAATTTAATCATTCATCTCTTTTTGTGAACTTGAAATAAATATCCTGGATTAATTATCTAATTACATAATTAGATACCCTTGTTTTTGTCTGCAATATTATAGGCATCTAGCACAATAAAGTTTTTTTTTCTTTCTTTCTTTGTTTTTGTAAGGATTTTTATTTAAAATGATAGTATGCATGCATACTGTTTCAGACAATGGAATCCCAAGAATAAATCATTATAAAATTATGCAAAAAATATAATTAGTAGAAATGTGGATAATGTAAAATGACTATTTCTCTATTTCTAGATTCCTTCTAACAGATTTATACAGGTAAATTAAGTATATACATGTACCCACACAAGCTCTATAAATATGTGTGATTTTTTTATAAGAAAGTGGATCTTTAGATAGTAAAAAAGTAAATTATTAAAATATTGAATTTCATACAATGTTAAAAGCAATACATATTTTCAGGTTCTTTTTTCTCAAATTTAGATAGTGAAGCCATCACTTACAGCTCTTAGAAGCTTGTATAATGAAGACTAATTCAGTTATACCCTTATACCCTAAAAGTCTAAAGAAAATTGGAAGACTAACATTAAGAGCATTTGGCAGAACTTTCCAGAATTCTTTAGCAGTGTAAAAGATATTTACATACCAAAGTCTGGCCATTTATTTCTATTTTTTGCAAATTAAAAATAAACAATAGTAGTAGAACATGGCATACCTTGACCCTTGATATTAGATTGGAAGGACACCATATACACTGAACCACATAACTGGAAAGAATGCCATTCATCTAGGACAACACAACAGAGATAAGGAAAGGATAATGATGTCTGTGGGAGGAGATATGGATTTTCTAATTTGAAACAATCAAGAGTTGGGGCACCTGGGTGGCTCAGTGGGTAAAAGCCTCTGCCTTCAGCTCAGGTCATGATCTCAGGGTCCTGGGATGGAACCCCGCATAGGGCTCTCTGCTCCACGGGGAACCTGCTCCCCGCCCCCAACCTCTGCCTGCCTCTCTGCCTAATTGTGATCTCTGTCTGTCAAATAAATAAATAAAATCTTAAAAAAAAGAAACAAGAGTTTAATATACATTTAATGAACTCAAGTAAACCCATAAATTAAAAAAAATATATTTATTTTAATGTAATGACATCGGTTGATTTAATTGGTTAAATAATTTTGTTGTTATATATCATAATTTTAAAATTAGACCAGTATATTCAGATCAAGTAAATATTCCAAGTCTCTAAATAGGCACATATTATTTTTTTCTTTTTCTTTTTTTTTTCTTTTTTTTTTTTTTTTTTGAGAGAGAGCAAGAGAGAGCAAGAGCATGAGTTGGGGAAGAAGCAGAGGAAGAGGGAGAAAGAATCTTAAGGAGGTTCCTGTTCAGCCTGGACCCCAATGCAGAGCTCCATCTCACGACCCTGAGATCATGACAGGAGCAGTAATCAAGGATCAGACTCTCAGGTGACTGAGCCACTCAGGCACCACAGTAGGCATAGATTATAATCTAACTCAAATGAAAAAGTGGACAACTGGATCGTATTTTTGTTACTGATTCATTTTTTTTTTTTACTGATTCAATTTTAAATTAGTGATTTGCATTAGTTCTTAAAATCACGTCCACAAAAAAAAAAAAAAAGTATAAATCCTCCTCATTGTGAAGACTTTGCAATGTGTTTCTTGGCTAGAAAAAACGACATTTCTCGGAATTTCCTTTCCTTCTATGGGAAGGGCTACAGGGAGATTTCCTCTGGAAAGCCAGAGAGCAGAAGGGAGGACCCAACAATGTTATACAACTCACTTGTGGATGATCTGCCCAGTCAATGTGCTGTCAGGAAGTAGCCGCTATGCCCCATTTGTCCTCTCTTCCATATTTCCTTCAGTTTATCTGATGTGTGGGTGGTTTGTTTTGTTCAGTGTCATCTGCAGGATCCCAGGATTCTTTTTTTTTTTTTTAAGATTTTTTATTTATTTGACAGACAAAGATCACAAGTACGCAGAGAAGCAGGCAGAGAGAGAGGGGGGAAGCAGGCTCCCTGCCAAACAGAGAGCCCGATGCGGGGCTCGATCCCAGGACCCTGAGATCATGACCTGAGCTGAAGGCAGAGGCTTTAACCACTGAGCCACCCAGGCGCCCCGGATCCCAGGATTCTTTAGGATATCTTCGTCCGCAAGGTCAGAGGGAAAAACCATAGGGGATAAAAAGATCAATGGTTTACAGGACTGACAGTGAAGGAAGGGGTTTTCCCCAATAGATCACGAGTAAACTTTTCACAATGATGAACATATTTTACCTACTGATTGCATGATTGCATGACATATATCTTTCAAAGTTATCAATTTACTTTTTTAAAAGTGGTAAGTTCCACAGTATGTAAACGATAACAATTCTCACAAGAAAATAAGAAAACACAGAGCAATAAATAATTTGACTCCTCTGGAAACTACAAAACCAAATGAAGATAATTGTGAAATGGTGGGGCACCTTGGTGGCAAAGTCGGTTGAACATCTAACTCTGGGTTTTGTCTCAGGTCATGATCTCAGGATCCTGGGATGGAGCCCTGGGTCAGGCTCCACACTCAGCAGGGAGTCTTCTTGAGATTCTCTCTTCCTCTACCTTTGCCCCTCCCCACTGCTTTCTTTCCCTCTCTCTCTCTCTCTCTCAATTAAATAAATAAATATTTTTAGAAAAAAGATAATTGTGAAAGCTATAACAAAAATTTTGTATGACAGACCATGTCAGTTTGCTATTTATTTGATATACTTCCTAATTTTTATGTCTTATAACTGGGTACAAAATAAAATAAGCATGAGCGATTTCATTTTAAAAGTTCCATACTTGAATTCAGGTATCTCAAATCAGTAACAAGCTATTATAAGTGCAAATACACACACACACACACACATGTTTGTGTGCTTACACATGTGTCATGTAATGTATAGATGTATATATTTAATTTTAAATTGATGACTATCAGTATTTTAATTGGGAATTAGTTTCTTACTTGAAAAGATAATGTACTGTAAAATTGCATAAAATAAACTTGTTATGAGATTGAGTGATGATTATGTGTTCTGACAGCATTTATTTATAAAGCATTTATATTTACCAAAATGATAGGCTCTTTACTTATTATATTCAATATTGAAATTATCCCAAATTAAGAGAGTCATTTGTTCTCTGAATTTGGAAATATCTGCAGAACCTCAGTGCCATCATTTGTATATAATGAGAGATTTACTAAAAGATATGTAAAATCTCTTGCCACCTTCAAACCCCGAGTCAATGAAAATATAACATGAATTACTCTTTTTATCTCACCTTTTATAATAAGTATTCAACAGATTTCTTATGTTAATTTGTTTTGTTTTGAAAGAACAGTGCTAAATTAAGTATTCTTGTAAGATTTCCTAACAATTTGGTCCTTGATTTTTCTATTTTCCATTTGAATGTATATCCAACAACTAGATTTATCATTTCTGCTATATTTTGCCTCATATGTAACTAGTTTTCATTCTGATTTAATATTACATTATCTCTAATTTTCTTTTATCTTACTAGCACTCATTTTTAACTTATAGTCTATCTTCCACTGATACACCATTTCAATTATAGTATAAGACCTTCAAAATAATGTACTTTTTTGTCTCCCTACTGAAAATAGTGTTTTGTCATGATTTTTCCTTTTAATATGTTATAAATCTTATTCTATATCTTTGCTATTTTTATTAAAAATTACTCTTTATTTAATTTTTTAAAGCTTTATTTATTTGAGAAAGAGATAGTGCATGAATGGGGGCAGAAGGACAGGGAGAGAGAGAATCTCAAGCAGACTCCCTTCTAAGCCCAGAGCCCAACACAGGGCTCCATGCCCTGGACCCTCAGATCATGACCTGAGCCAAAACCGAGGGTTAGCTACTTAACCAATTCAGCCACCCAGGCACCCATGAAATATTGCCCTCTAGAGAGATGGAAGTAATTAATAAACTCTTATATGTTTAATCCTGTAGTTACCATTTTAAGTGTCCATAATTTATTATTAAGAATTCCTATATTTATCTGGTGTCTTTTATTTATTTATTTATTATTTATTTATTTATTTATTTTTGTCTGAAGAATTTCTTTTGACACTTATTATACTGACAGAAGCCTGCTATTCTTTCATTTTTTTTTTAAATGTTCTGATGGTGCTTTTGTTTCATTTTAGGTTTGTTTTTTTTAATGCTTTAATTTATTTTTTTTCTTTTTTTCTTCTTTTAGTATGTTCAATTAGCCAACATATAGTACAGCATAGTTTTGGATGTGTTCGACAATTCATTAGATGTGTCACCACAAGTGCCCTCCTTAATACCCATCACTGGTTACCCCATCCCCTCACCTCATTCCATCCACTTTAAAACTCTGTTTCCCAGAGTCCAGAGTCTCTCATGGTTTGTCCCCATCTCTGATTTCTTCTCCTTCAATTTTCCCTCCTTCTATGGTCTTCTGCACTATTCCTTATGTTCCACATATGAGTGAAGCCATAAAATAATTGTCTTTCTCTGCTTGACTTATTTCACTTAGCATTATCCCCTCCATTTCCAAGTTTTTTTAAGTTATTATTTTTATTTTTTAAAGATTTTTATATATTTATTTATTTAAGAGGGAGTGAAAGAGCCCATGTGTGCATGACCAAATGGGGAGGGGCAAAGGCAGAGGGAGAATCCTATACTTCCCCCATTTCTACCTGGGAGCCTTATGTGGGACTCTGTCCCAGGACTCTGGGATCATGATCATAGCCAAAGGCAGATGCTTAACTGACTGAGCCACCCTCATTTTTGTCTTTTTCAATTTTTTTAAGATTTTATTTATTTATTTGAGAGACAGTGAGAGAGAACGTGAGAGCGGAGGTCAGAGGGAGAAGCACACTCCCCTTGGAGCTCGAAGCCAAATACGGGACTCCATCCTGTGACTTCAGGATCATGACCTGAGCTGAAGGCAATTGCTTAACCAGCAGAGCCACCTAAGCCTCCCTCATTTTTGCCTTTTAAAAGATACTTCACATGGATAGATTCTAGATTAAAAGTTTTATTTTTCCATTCAGTACTTTAAAAATTAAACTCTGAAATATTTCTCATTAGAGATCTCTTGTCATCCTTATGCTTTTTCCCCTCTGCATGTATTTTTTTCTACACTTGAAACATCTCTCTTTATTATTACTTTCCACAGTTTTATTTTGATATGCCCTCCCGTAGGCTTTTTTCCTTCATTTTTGGGGGTTGGGGGTTGGAGTTCTTTAAGCTTTTGAAACTTTGACTTTGTGGTTTTCATCAAATTTGGAACATTTTCTGCCATTATTTCTTCAAATGCTTTTTCTGTCCTACCTCTCTATCTCCTTTAGGAATTTTAATTTTACTCTGATTTGAAATTATCCTTATTATCCTTCAGCATAGTGATGCTTTATTTATTTTTCTTAATTCCTTTTTTCTTTATATTTCATGTTTTCAGGTCCATCTTTTTTTTTTTTTTTTAATCTGTGCTTCCTACATGACTGTTAACTCAGTTTGGTACATTGTGACTTTTATCTCTTGAAGTTTAATATTATGTTATTTTAGAGAGAGAGTAAGTATGAGTGGGAGCGGCAAAGGGAGAGAATCTCATGTGGACTTCATGCTGAGCATGGAACATGAATATGAGATCATGACCTCAGCCAAAACCAAGAGCCAGACCCTTAACCTCCTCAGCCATCCAACTGCCCCAGCAATACAGTTTTAATAATAACTTCAATGTCTACCTAAAATATGTACTGACTCTAATATTTCTGTCAGTACTAGGTCACTTTCTATTGATTTATGTACCTCACTATTATGAGACATGACACATTTTGCTTTTTCAGTTTTTCTTTCTTTCCTTTTTTTTTTTCACATGTCTTGTAATATTTAATAGGAAATATGCTTTTCAAAGTTTTCCTTATTGTGTGAAGATAGTATTTATTTCTATAAATGTTCTTGAAATTATTATATAGTTAATTTATTTTAAAACAATTTCATTATTTTAGATCTGACATTTCCTGTACTGAATCTGATGAGAAACAGATCAAAGTCAAGATGAATGTTATTCCTCACTTCCCCCTAAGAATCAGAGTTAGATTGTGTAGAAATTGATACAAAAACCAGCTACCAGCCATAGAACAGAGAGATCTTCTAAGATCATCAAAAAATATTTTAAGGAAATAGACATGTAAAGCCTAGAACATTGTTTATTCACATTGTAATTACTGCCTGATTTTCTGCAAATACTTTTGCTTTTTTGTGATGGTGGGTGATTGAAAAAGTCATTTGACTAACCAAAATTTCCAGTTAAATTCTTCTTTTTTAATAAAGGTTTTTATTTATTTATTTGACAGACAGAAATCACAAGTAGGCAGAGAGGTGGGGGGGGGAAGCAGGCTCCCCGCCAAGCAGAAAGCCCCATATGGGACTTGATTCCAGGACCCCAGGATCATGACCTGAGCCAAAGGCAGAAGCTTTAACCCACTGAGCCACCCAGGCGCCCCATCCAGTTATATTCTTATAATCTGAGACAACCTATAGTATTTCATTTTCATTATAGTTTTTCTGTATTTAATGGAATACTAAAAAGAACACACTTAGACAAAAACACACTTAGGATTTTCTGCTTTATAATTTTTACATTTTATATGAATACTTAGTTTAATGGTTTGTGCCATCTTAGTTATTTACAAGTATAGTTTTATGTTATTACTTCTAAATTCTGATTTATGTTCTACTTTAAAGTTCCTATTCTAGTATATTCTAATTTAAAGATTGTCCTTTACCTCATTGAATTGGCAATGAAATGTTCTTTGCTTGGATTCACTCAGTAAGACAAAAAAGCAAATAACTGAAACAAATACAGATTCTTTTTCCCAAGATTAAGAAATTCCAATTCCAATTAAGTTCCTAGTTTTTGATTTACTTTATGCATACCTTCAAATGAAAGTATTAAAATAAGATTCATAGTTTTTCTTAAAACAGTATTAACTATGGTTAGTACAATATCTTGGCAGTCTATTGCAAACTTACTGATGTTGTACCTTCTGCAAATTAATGTTAACAGGAATCCCAATAATATCGTTACAGTATTGGCCACCATGATTTGTTTTTAGGTAAAGGAATTAAAGTAACATATAAAACTGGAAAAATTCTCCATGTCCTCATATCAGGGAGATCATATGATAGTTGTCTTTCTCTGATTGATTTATTTCACTAAGCATGATACGCTCTAGTTCCATCCACGTCGTCGCAAATGGCAAGATTTCATTTCTTTTGATGACTGCATAGTATTCCAACATGGGGGGTTGGGGGATAGGAGAAGAATAAATGAAACAAGATGGGATTGGGAGGGAGACAAACCATAAATGACTCTTAATCTCACAAAACAAACTGGGGGTTGCTGGGGGGAGGTGGGATTGGAAGAGGGGGAGGGGCCTATGGACATTGGGGAGGGGAGGCGAACCATAAGAGACTATGGACTCTGAAAAACAACCTGAGGGTTTTGAAGGGTCAGGGGTGGGAGGTTGGGGGAACAGGTGGTGGGTATTAGGGAGGGCACGTTTTTCATGGAGCACTGGGTGTTGTGCAAAAACAATGAATACTGTTACGCTGAAAAAAATAAATAAAATGGAAAAAAAAATACTGGGAAAAAAAAAGAAGCTGAACTATAAAAATAAAACAAAACAACAAAAAAAAAACTGGAAAAATTTTAAAGTGTCATAAATTTAAATGAATAAATATTATTTTAATGATTTCAAATATACTTATATTTTGTATTATAGAAACAAATCATATATAGTTAATTATATAGGCAATTTATCTGTTGGAATTCCTATGCATTTATTTCTACAAAATATGGGAAGTTGAATCATTCGGTCAAATTTTGTCCAGGAATTTCTGATATGTTGTGGTATCTGTATGCCAGGAATAACAATGGGGAGTGTGTTCTTTGAACCAGGCCCTCTAAATGGTGCTTCCCACAGAAGCAGGAGACAAGAGTCAGCATGAAATTGCCAAACTCAAGATGAATGTGACTGCAATAATGAGAAGCAGATCACAGCTGTAATCAGAATGTTTTTACCTACAGAGCTTTTTAACACTGGCTAATAGATCACAGGAAACTTAGAAATGAAATAATAATCATCATCATTATCATCATCATAAATAGCATCACTAACAACAATAACTAGAAAGTTCTTAATTTATGATGTAAAAAATTCCTAGGACTCCTGAACAGAGGTCTGACTTGAATCACCAAAAAGACAGTCAAAGCCTGGTTTCCAGACTAAAGACTTATCACATCCTCAAAATCCTATGAATGAAGAGAAAGCTGAGTGCCTTTGAGGAAAAACACTACCCCATCCCCAAATTGTAATACATATCTTCCTCTTACTTTTCCCCAAAGCCGTCTTTGCACTGTGTAATGGGGAAGAGAGTGTAGTTAGAATTTGTTGGGAATACTGGTCACTATTACTTAATTGACCATAATTCCTGTAGACTCGGGAAAATATGGGCTTATGGAATTGAAGTGATTATATTTTTTTTAAGATTGTACTTATTTATTTTACAGAGAGAGAGTAAGAGAGAGCACAAGCAGGGGGAGTGGGAAAGAGAAAAGCAGGCTTCCTGCTAAGTAGGAAGCCTGATATGGGGTTTGATCCCAGGGTTCTGGGATCATGACCTGAGCTGAAGGCAGATGTTTAACGACTGAGTCACCCAGGCACCTTTGGAATGTAGGTGATTAAAGGAGTTTTGGTACCTGGTAGATACAGGAATTTTGGTACCTGGTAGGCTAAAACCTACCCTGTGTTTACTTGTCCAATTTCAGAATGCATAGTTTCAACAACTATACTCAACAACACCCAGAATCTCCACATTGATTTCCTGATCCATGGAGTGAGAGCTTTTATAGGAGCAAGACCAAGTGAAAGCCATTAGAAGATTTTTGCTGAGCAAAATACTATACTACAAGCAATATCACATTCCTTTAGAATTTGTAGAGATTATTGCTATTCCCTTGCAAAGCCAGCCATGTACTTGATGGCAGATTTTTTTAAAGTTCTCATCATGGAAGACATAGTGTTCTGTTCTCACTGGGCGAAACAATAATGTAATAAATATATAAATCTGTGGATTTCTATTTTACTGTCTGAAAATATTTGCCAAAAACCACCATCCATAGTTTATATAAAGCCTTTCTCACTTTCATATTATAAAGCATGACATTGCTTCTGACTAGGGAATTCCTTTGGAGTGTGTGAAATGCAATACTCAGCTCCTGCTCTTGGTGTTCACTGGTATTTTTTAACACCCTAAAACAGCATGACTAATGTTAGAACAACATGCCTTTAGCTGTCAACACAGTATGTAGCTCTATTAATGTTTACCAGGACATCGTATTTGCTTTGAATGAGTGACCACTATATGCTGCTGTTTTCACAGGGCTAGGATTCACATTTATGGCAATCAGATGTACAGAATGTGGGTAGATCCTCTCTTTAATCCCTTTTATGATCTGCCAATAAGATGTTTTCTTCCCAGTGTTCCAGTGTGGCTCAGTTGATTGGGCATCCAGCTCCTGGTTTCAGCTTAGGTCATGATCTCACAGGTCATGAGATCAAGGGCCACATCAGGCTCCATGCTCAGTGGGGTGTCTGCTTGAAGATTCTCTCCCTCTGCTCCTCCCCTCACTCATGGGCACATGTTCACACATGTTCTCCTTTTCTCTCTTTCTCAAATAAAATAATCTAAAGAAAAAGAAGTTTTCTTCCCATGCCTGTACTGATAGGTTCTGCTGGTCTAGAGACCTTAGTGGAGAGGACTACATGACCACTTTGAACTGAACAGGAAACAAGAACAAGGAAGAGGATTACTGCTCTGGCTGGGCAGATCAATACTGACCCCGAATGAGGTAAGAGGAGGATTTTGTGGGACAGTTTATAGTCTCATTTATTTTTATATATTTTGGTGGGAAATTACATCAAGTACTTAAAACAAAAAGAATTGCTGATTGTTCAGACACTTCTGGAAAGGAGCTTGGGGTTGTCCAAAAAGAAAGCTACCATGACCAACAGAAGTGCTTACCTAGGGCAAAGTGAATATGAATTGGATATCAGTTAAGTCTACATCATCTGATACAAAAATGAAGACCACAGCAGTTATAGACCTGTCTTCCTTAATTTGATATGATTTTTATCTCTATCTTCTATCTCTAAATATCTTCTTTCTTTTTCTTCTCTCTCATTCTCTTACTATCTAAGGGAATAAACAAATGTGTTAATATTGTATCTTAGTATTGTAGTTATAGGAAAGCAGAGGAAGAAGAATGTGACTTACAAGAGGAATTAAAATGTGTCAAAATGGATAAAGTGACATATAAGCAGTGATATGATGGTATAACTATTTAACAGGTAGCCCTGATTTAAAATGAAAAACAAACAAAACAAATAAATAAAAAATGCATTTGTAACTTTTTTTTTTAATTTCCTAATGTGAGTACTCTGCTATCTGGTTGTTAATGTGATGTCACTGAAATCAGATTGAGAGGAGGTGCACAAAATCAAGTCTCATGGACCAAAGCAAGAGATTTCTAACACAACACTGCGTATAGGATTTTGTAGATTATATTCTCCAAAGATGGCCAAGATAATATCATCTCTTTTACTGTTCCTTTTGATGTGACTTTGATAGTCTTCTCACTGAAGACTAGAATCCCTTTTATCTGTAGGTTCATGACTACTGCAGAGAGATTGCTATATGACTTCTAAGGCTAGGTCATAAGGACAGCTCAGCTCCTTCTTTGATCTCTTTATTTTCTTGCTGTCCAAAGGCAGGAACCGCATTGTGAGGAAGACCAGGCAGCCACATGGACAGGCTATCTGTAGGGTTTTCACTGGCATCCCCAGCGGAGTTTCCAGTTCATAACATTAACAGCAATTATTTGAGTAAATGAGCCTTTAGATGAATCCAATCCTACGACATCAAGTCCACTCTGGCCTTTTAGTGAGAAAAAAATCTAAAATGGCTTTCTGTAAAGCTAAATACATAAGAAAAATATTGTATTTTGGTAGAGAATTTATATAAACTTGAAATATGCCAAACTTAAACACATTTTAACTATTATTAACTTTTGTGTGATAACACCTACATTCCAGAAACCTTTGGCTTTTATGAGATATGCAGCACACATGTGTCTCACTTTGGTCCCTCTTATAATATCTATGTTTGAGCATGCAGAACTCTTTCAACAGCCTCCAACTGCCTCCACTCTCTCCAGTGTTCACTTGTTCTGCTTTAAAGAGGCATAATTTGTACTTCTTGTTCCAACAATAGTCCTTTAGAATGTGCATTACCAAAAGTGTGGATATGTGCAACAAGTATAACTTGACAGCAGTTAGTATAGCTAAGTGAAATTAAGTTTTACCCAAGTTGACAGAAAATTTAGACAAGAAAGAAATAGCCCTCATTCTCAGGTAACCACTTAGGTTTACTTTGGTTTTAGAACTGTATCTGGTATCAACATTAAAATGTCCTGGGAGAATATACGCCATGGTCTCTTACATTTCTGTAGATTTTGTGCAGCAAGGAACTTGTTGCCTTTTATCATAGATTATTTTTTAAAAGATGTCTGTATAGCAAAATTCTTGAAAGATAGAGGTAGTGTCTTCCTCTAGAACAAAGGGCACATTTGCTTACTATCTATTATAATATATTTAGGTTCCCTAAATCCACTGGAACCCGTTCTGTAAGTAGTCATACCCCTAAGCCCACCTACATAACCCCTGTGGAAGTTGGGACAAGAGGAGCTGACAGAGTGTTCTGGGTTGTGTTGATGTTGCCTATGATACTGTGCATGATGCAATCCTTTTCTCTTAATCAGGAGTCTTGTGTTTTCTGCCATCTTCTATGAAACTGTGCAGCTGGTCTTGTTGGATTAAAAGTAGCTTGAAATCTCAGACCCTTCACCTTCCTTGACAATTTCTAGACTAGAATGAAGAGAGAGAAATCTCAGACCCTTCACCTTCCTTGACAATTTCTAAACTAGAATGAGAAGAGAATTTGGTTAGATATGATACATTTAAATCTTTTTACCAATTAGATTAACAATGAGGTTTTTGAACATTCCTCAGAAATTTGCAATGTGGGAATCTATTGGATGTTTTTTTAAAATGTTGAGAAGACACTTTTTTCAAAGTTGGATACTCTCTGAAGTTTATCATCATTGAAAATGTCTACTAAGATGTTGTTAGACACATTTGTCTAAAAATCACTGAAGTTAAAATAAAAAATAGCTCTCTTCCACTATCTAATACTTTGTTGTCTAGGCAAAGCCAATTATTGTTTATCATTCTAATTTGGTTTTCATCAAGATTATTTTTGTTTTTTCTTGGGTTTTAATTATGCTTCCTATCCATTCCATTTTATTTAAAATTTACTTTACATCAATGTTTGTATACCATTTAAAATTGCACATTTTAAAACATCTGTTTCAATTAAGTTTTCTCTCTTATTATCATATTTGCTGCAGCTGTTTCTACCATCGCCTGTCTGATACCAGAAGTTTATTTTGCTTGATTTTTCAATTTGTTTTTATTTTTCATTTTAGGAAGAAATGCTTTTTATAAACATCTAAATGAGGGCAACCATTTCCTTATTATTTTCTTTGTATATTTGTAGCTCTATCTTTGCTCCAGAGAAGGTAAACCGTGTTGACACTAGTCTATAGGGAAACACCCACGAGAAATTTCACAGGCTTGGTTGTGAGCCATACACTTGGGCATGTCTTCTGACACCAGATGATATCACGACAAGCAAGAATCCAAGAGCAGAGTAACTGAAGCTAAAACCATAAAAAAAAAGAAACAGTATTCTTCATCTGACAGTGGCCTCCACCAGGCTGGCTGTCTCTCTCTTTCCCTTTCTCTCTTTTTTAAATTCTTCTGTAAAATGATTAAGAAAGACTTTAAAAACAGGTAAATGCACATGTTGTCATTTTTTTTTTAAGATTTCATTTATTTATTTGACAGACGGAAATCACAAGTAGGCAGAGAAGCAGGCAGAGAGAGAGAGAGGAGGAAGCAGGCTCCCCGCTGAGCAGTGAGCCCAATGCGGGGCTCGATCCCAGGACCCTGGGATCATGACCTGAGCTGAAAGCAGAGGTTTTAACCCACTGAGCCACCCAGGCTCCCTCACATGTTGTCATTTTTAAACCAAAGAATTTTTCACTTTGAGTCATTGTATCAGTTTAGACTTAAAAGAGAAGTAAATAAATCCATGTGTAGGATTACATATATCTGACTATTCAGATAGTTGGTTATATTACTTACACCCTTCCAATCCATAAAATGGATTTTAAGCCCACTAATTGCTGGTATTCCTTACACATATTGTGCTATTATTTTTATCCACTATATGTATGAATCATATATTGCACCATTATTTGAACCATCAAAAATAAAAATGTCTTGAATTAAATGACACAAATATTTAACCATTCTACATTTGTAACTTTCTATTAGGAATATTCACAATGGGAGAATGTTAACGGCACTTAAACGATATTACTTAACAGGTTAGAGAAGCTTAAAGTGATTTTATGTGTATTATAACTAAGCTCTTTACAAAAATACTAAGGAGAGCCTATGGTTTCCATTTTGTGGAAGAAAAAGCTGAAATTCAGAAAATTCTAGGTAATCTTTTTGCTCCAAGTCACAGGCATACTATGTGACCAAAGTTGAACAAGAAAACTAGTCTTTTGACTTAAATTTTAGCTTCCTTTCTCTGTATGTGGAAGTAATGGAAATGCCACTGATCTGGATATTTGTGTCCAAATGACTGGAATTATGGCATTTGTTTCTAACTCTAGTTCAATTGATGATGCTATATTTGTCAATGGACAGGTGATTTTGACTCTCAGGTATTCATTTTTTAGTTAGATGCAAAATGAAGAATTCTAGATCAGTAGCTTCCCAAATTCCTTCCAGTTCTAACAGTTTCTGGTATATATATTTTTTTCATGTAATTCCAAGTTTTCTAAAAATTATGGTTGAATCAGATGTTAACATATTAAATACATTAATCACACATACACACATGTGAATATTAATATGTACTATATATCATATAGTTTTCTGTGTGTGTACATGCATGTATGTGTTCCTTTTGATATTTGTGGAGAAATAATATAAAAATCTAGGTATTTCTAGAAATAATCCATGTTTCTAAAAGAGTTTTTATTTATCAGCTGTTTTGTTTTGTTAAATGAGTTAATTTCATGAAAGGAAATTTGTAACTTTATATTAAGACATTTCAAATGGTGGTAAATTTTCACTTACACAATCATTTTAAACCAATCTCGAGTATTAAGCCTTCTAATAACGGATTTTTTCATGACTGAGCATATATTTTTATTCTGTTTAGTTATCAGATGGGTTTTGGTAGGGATTATTTTGGATACAGTGATCTGTAATGGTAATCAGCTTATTTTCTCTTATCATTTTCTCTTATCTTTAAAAATTGTTGGTCTTGGGCGCCTGGGTGGCTCAGTGGATTAAGCCGCTGCCTTCGGCTCAGGTCATGATCTCAGGGTCCTGGGATCGAGCCCCGCATCGGGCTCTCTGCTCCGCAGGGAGCCTGCTTCCTCCTCTCTCTCTGCCTGCCTCTCTGCCTACTTGTGATCTCTCTCTCTGTCAAATGAATAAAATAAAATCTTAAAAAAAAAAAATTGTTGGTCTTTGCCATGGTGGTGATTTCATTTACAAAACCTGGAAGACCAGAAATAAAAGAAATAAATAAAGTGTGAATTGTTGGGTTGTAAATGATAGGGAAGAGGGTAAAAAATACTCTCAACATTCTTTTGAGTCGGTCAGTTACCATGAAATAAGGAAAAATTACATTTGAAACATATAGCTTCTCATTTATCTTAACAATTTAGGAGTCTTATTAGGAATGAGAAAATTGCTTCCTTTTAGATAGTTTATAATTCCCATAGAAACATATTTGAGGTTTATAGTCATGAAATATGAATTGAAAAATGAAATTAAGAAAGGGAATAAAGGAAATTCATCATACTAAGATATCAAAATGATACTTGAAAAATTTTACATGAATAGCTACACTAATTGCTGGGACCATTCCTTGCTCAGAAAGCTATTTATCAAAGACAGAATGATAAATATAAGCTGTGGTTTATAAAATCCTTTTGAAAATATTAAATGATTCATATTGTGCACAGATGGCTAAATGCAAAAGTACAGCATTATATATTCAGAGATTTTTTTTTTCCTTATGAATTGGGTAGGATTTCAGTGAACTAAATAAGCACAGTACCTTTAAATGAATTACTGGCATGACTAAGGTTGAGCAGACTTCTAAAATATGAAAATCCTGAGAAACTATCATAATAAAGTGCAGTAGAGGGTTTTAGAGTTCGTTCAAATGTGTAATTCACAAAAGTACGGGATTTTAGTTTTATGAAGTTGCAATTCTATAGGAGAAAAAATAATGAATACTGATAAACATCAGAATATCTTTTTCTCTTTTCATTACATGAACTCTGTTCTAAAGTTGTTAATGTCATCAGTGTGAAGGTTGTTAAGTGATTTTATTTTGTAGTTCCTGATGCTGTGAATGGCACTTATCTGAGCGTACTTGTAACAGAGTATTTTCATAGAAAAATTATTTCCCTTTTTTATGGTCATTTGTTATTTTATATTACCTAACTAAATACTATAGCTCTTTGCTCATATAATCTCTAATAACATGAAAATTGGTAAGATTATGTTTCTGGAATTGATAGAATATTATGGGAAGAAATAATTGCATTGAGCAAAATAATTTCAATGTTCATACAAATCTCAGTTATCTTGAAATTTGTTTTTTTGTTTGTTTGTTTAAGATATATTTATTTATTTGAGAGAGAGAAACAGTGAACAGTGGAAAGGATGGAGAGATAGGGAAAGAGTATCCTCAAGCATATTCCCTGCTGAGTGCAAAGCCAGACATGGGGCTCAATACCAGGACCCTGAGATCATAACCTGAGCCAAAGTCTGATGTTTAACAGATGGAGCCATCTAAGTACCCCATCCAGAAATTTGTTTTGGATGAGTCACTGGCAATATTACCTCTACATCATTCTCTCCCTCTCTCTCTCTCTCTTTTTAAGATTTTATTTATTTATTTGACACGGAGTGAGAGAGAGCACACACAAGCAGGCAGAGCAGGAGGGAGAGGGAGAGGGAGAAGCAGGTTTCCCACAGAACAGAGAGCCCAATGTGGGACTCGATCCCAGAACCCTAGGATCATGACCTGAGCCAAAGGCAGATGCTTATCCAATTGAGTCACCCAGGTACCCCTCTACATCATTTTCTTAATCTATATCATAGTAATTCTCATCTTTGTTCCCCATCAACAGCATGACTGCAAATTATTAAACCTAGGCAATATGTTATTAATTTTTTCTTTTTCCATTTATTAGAGCAGGGATGAACAAACTTTTGTTGTGAATGGCCACATAGTAAATATTTCAGGCTTTGTGGGCCATACAGTCTCTGTAGGTACTACTCAGTACTTAACACTATAACACAGAATTAGCTACAGACAATGCCAAAATTAGACAGCATGGCTAAATTCCAGTAAAAACTTTATTCAGAAGAACTGGTGGTCATATTTTTCCTGCAGAAGTTAGTTTGCTAACCCATGCGAAATGGAATATAAAACAAACATTCAAGCATAGTAAAAGCCGAAACATGCCAGGAAACTGCCATCCCTGAAACCGTTCATGGATGACTCATCTTCAATTGAGCCATTTTAGCAGAAAATACTTAAGGAAGTGGTGGGGTTGCTCCTTAGACAGAGTGGACAGGAAAATGTGTTGATAGTTTTCAGAACAGTTGAAAGCATCACAAAAGGTGTAATCTGCCCTTTTTCCAAGTGAGTTATAAGGGAAGTTTCTTTAAGTCCAGATAGGATCCCCTGATGTTTTGGCATTGCCAAGTGGCAACAAAGAACCTTCATGGGATTTGAGGCCCAATGATAATTGCTCCACCAGAGGGAGAATGTTGACAATTGTTCTTTTCTCTTTAGCCATCAGTTAATATTAAATTCATCTTCCATTAATAAAATGTCATGAATGCCTCCAGAATCTGTCTTCCTCCTTTGTCTCTCTCAAAGCTAGGTGTTTTGAGTGTCTGGATCAAATTCTCTGTCTATGAGTATTATGTGGTGGGGCATGATCTCATCTAATTGTGGATAATGGCTCAGCTATTATCCACAGCTGTACACTGGGCTAAATTAAAGGTCGAAGAAGAATCAAACTTTAAAAACTCAAGCTACTCTAAGTAATATCTTTTCTATGACAAATTATCTATTTAATGATAAAATTTAAAAAATGAAAGATATCAAATAATGAATCTAATGTTATTTATTGATTAAATTATATGCCATTTAAGTAGGTTTTTTCATCATACATGCTACAAGGATATTTGCGTCCCTGATAAAACACCTCTTGTGACAGTCTTTGAAATAGCTCCATAATAACTCATCTCTTTAAATGCATATTTTTGAAAAACAGCTCTGTCTGTGCGATGAAACTCCAAAGTCTCTTTGTTTGGGAGAATTGTATTGGTCTACTCTTTCTCTCATTTTACATCATCTAGTAAATAGCATTATCTCAGTGTTATTTGGAGACAGAAATGAGATGCCATCACCCAAAACCAGACTTTCCATCAAATTTAGAGATTTATTAGCATATCAATGTATTTAATGATATAAAATATATTTTTTAATAGACACTTTAAGTGGGCATTGACTTATACTTCAGTTCATGTTGTGGTAGAATGAATTATTTTAAATCAAGTGGATGATGTCAGTACCACTGAATCATCCTCTTAGGTTAATTGTTTTCTATTTCCTTGGGTAGGCTATTTATTTGATATATGGTCAAATATGCTTCTTTGATTGTATAATTATTCCTTATTGTATGAATTAACATTCAGAAGCTGAGGATACTCATGCATACATTTAAATCGATTTTACATATGTACTTTACTGAGGCATATGTTTATTTATTCATTCCCAGATCATTTAACTTGCACGTACATTATGTCCTTTCTGGCTATTAAGAACTATCATTTACAGAGTTGAGGTCTTTAGTGTTTGAGAAAACTATCTGCAGTTTTATTTTCTTTAGAAAGTTTAAACAAAAAGTCTAATATTAGAACATGGCTAGCATGTTATAATAACATAAGAATTGAAATTTATTTACAAAACTATAAAAGAAAAGAAAGAAGAAATTAATGTTATTAACCATCTACTGGATATCAGGTAAAATAAACCTCACTGATTGCTATCAGTTAGGCTTTGGTCTCTCTATTTTCCTAGTAAAGAAACAGAAAATGGATGCACTTTCCGCAAAGCAGCCCCAAACTGGACAATCCCTAAGGACTGTATTGTACTGACTAAGGGAAGCCAGAAAAGAAGTTTAAAAAAGAACAGTTAAGGAATTGGGATTATGTATAGCTGTATCTTTTAGTTTCCGTTCTGTGTTTCACAATGAAGACTTTAGCATATTGAGAAATTTTATTGTTAGGGTAGCATTAAATCATTTTTTATTCTTATTCCCTTTATTTGTCTACAGAGAATGATTAGTTTTGACCAAACAATGTGCTCACATGTTGAAATGCCCTTTGAGCAGCTACTTACTTTGCTCCAATTCACCTACCCAATTCAGTCTTTTTTTTTTTTTTTCTTTTTTTTCAATAATAGATTTTTGTAGACTATAAATTCACTTCTGGACAAAAAAAATCAAGGAGACTGTCTTAGTTCTCCATTGTCCAAATCTGGATCTCTAGAAATTATTTTTCTCCCTAGAAGGGAGGGGAGTAGGGAGATAAAAAGCAACAAAATAATATGGTTAACACTGTAGTCTTTCCTAAAAAAAACACAATTATTCTGTAATAAATGCACTCTCAAATTTGGAAAGATATCTAGTATTTACATTTCAGATTGGAAATGGAGAACAAGTTCGTATCAGCAAAACAGAAACACAGAACCTAAAAATTCACAAATAAGTTCTAGGACCTCAACCTTATTGCCAAAGTTAAGCTTATCAAATTTAGTTCTCATTTATTCCCATTACTTTCTGATAGAGTTTTTGCAACAATGAGGACGATTTCCTTATTTTCTGTCATAAAGAGAGGACATATTTGCATTGACCTGCTTCTGATGAAAGCATTTCACTTCCCTGAAAGTAATTAGTAAATATATTTCTGAGTATGAAGTATGTGCCAGACCTTGTGTTAGACACATTAGAAATGAAATAATACAAACATTGCCAATCTTTCAGTGCCAAGGGTAATGCTGAAGAAATGTCTCTAACTTCTAAAATTTAAATTATTTTCCTCTTTCTCAATAGCAATTGCCTTTAGCAATACAGTTGTTTTGTTTTTGTTTTTTTCCTTTTGTTTCTATCTTTCACTGTACCCAGCCAAGAAGATGTATTATAAACTGACTTCATCTTGGTGTGTTCTGAGACATTTGGTACTTTTAGGGAATGTAGTAACATCTGTATATTCTTTTAAATTTGCGTTTTAATTGCACTTTCTTAAATGACCCCGTGAACTAAATTGGTCAGATACAGTTATTTCCATTTTATTCTTAAAAATAAAAAGTACAGTGATTATATGGCTTCCTAATGTAATTTATATTTTAGAACATATACATGTTACTTGTTTTGATCCAAAATCCCATATCTTTTTCAGTGTTTCTTTTGATTCCTTTTGAAAGATTAAATTTTCAAGAAGGACTTCCAACTGAACTGCTTGCATTTTTCTGAAGATAGAGAATTTTACTCTACCTACTGTAAATTTTTACCTGCTATGATTCCAAGTTAACAACTAGAACAGCCTAGAGAATAATTCCATTTGAAGAAACTAGGAGTAGGGTCCTGTCAATATATAATATTCTAAGGTTCTTAACTTGATAATAAGACTGTATCTATGATACCAAATATCTCATTGATTTAATTAAACTAGTGCAAACTCACAAAACCTACCATACCAAACATAATACAAATGCATGATTTTGTAGTCTATAAATTCCATCATTATTTTACTTTTTAAGTGAAGCATTCAAAGAAATAGTTTATAAATCAGAGTGAGAGAAAAGTATGGTACTAGTTGAAAACTGTAATTGGATGATCATAAGGAAGTGTTTGTCAGAAAACCTTGTTATCCCTTTGTGTTCAGTGCCTTGGATAGTACTCACCAAATAGTTAATGCATACTGTATGGACTCATCTTATTGAAAACTAGAAAAAGAGAAAGTAGGTGGTCATCAGAGATAATTTCATAAATGATATTTAGGGTAACAGTTACTGACTTGGAGGTTACTGTTTGGCAGTACTCTTCCCATTAATGCCACCTAGTGCATTGATCGTTATCTTTATACATTATATTGTAGGATTTGTAGTATTTGTATACTTGTAGTATACATTATATTGTAGTATACATTATACTGTAGTATCTGCCACAGTATTTAGTAGCAGGATGTGAGATTCAGCTGAAAATGTTCACCAATAGTACAAAATTCTGTTTTAAATAATATGGAAAATATTATATAATATATGCAAGAAAACATTGCAGGTTGTGAGGGGGGAGTAAAATCCTGGATAAAATAAACAACTTTTATTACGTTTAACATTGAGTTAGCAAAAAGGTTAAGATGTTTGGAGCCCACAAGCAAAGATAAAGCAAAAACCTTGAGTCAGAAAAAAGTACCAGGCCTATTTTCACACTAAGCACTTCTGCCAACCACTATAAAACTGAAATTCTGAAATGACAGTTGCACTGAGCAGAGGAGAGAAAGAAACCCTATGGCTACCAGAAAACTTGTAATGTAAAAGGAGAATCCTACATAATGCACTGACTACAGAGAATAACAATCATATTGGGAAAATAATTGGAAAGCAAACTTAACTATACAGAAAGGAAACAAAAACAATTACCTGCATGTGTCACCAGGTAGAAGATAAATACACAAACACACACACACACAAACTCACGCACGCGCGTGTACACACACACACATACCCACATGGTAGAAATCAACCCATGAATGTTACTGTGAATAAACCCATACCAAAAAATATGAAAACACAGAGGAAATTAATATGCTTTAACAATAAATATAAGGTAAAAATTGACTCAAGAAGAAATAGAATAACTGAAGGGTCCCCAAAGTTTTATATATATATACATATATATATATCATATAGAATGCTTTTCAGGTACATTCTATTATATAATAAATAAACCTAATTCTAATATAATATGAAATCTTTAAGGAAAAAGAAGAATGGACATTCTTCACCTCATTTTATAAGCCATACATAGTCCTGATACCAAAGTATGTGGAATGCATTAAAAGAAGGAAAAAATGCATGTTAATGTCCTGTGCAAATATTAGATATTTAGCAGCATTCCTGGTAACTAATTTCAAATGCCACTCATGGTGATTAGACATGTCTCTAGATATTGTCAGATGTCCCATCATGAGCAAGATCATCCCCGATTGAGAATTATTGATATAGAGGAAAGGAATGACTGAAAATAGCCAAGACCTTTTTGAAGGGAAAGTGGAAAGGCCTGCTGTATCAGGTAATAAATTTTAACACTAAGTTTTAAAGATGAATAATGTGTATTTCTGGCTCTACCATAAATAGGATGAGTTATTTAATAATCACTTATGAAACAGTTATTCATATGGGAAAAATTAAACCCTATCCCTTACTCATGACCTGAAAAAAGAATCAATAACAGCTGAATAGAAAGGCAAAAATAAAACTTATAGAAAGCAATATAAGAAAATAAATTATGAGTTTGAGTAGGAAATTATAAAAGACAAATAATTACAAACCATTTAGAAATAATTTATGAGGGGTGCCTGGGTGGCTCAGTGGGTTAAACCTCTGCCTTCGGCTCAGGTCATGATCCCAGGGTCCTGGGATCGAGCCCCACATTGGGCTCTCTGCTCAGCAGGGAGCCTGCTTCCCCCTCTCTCCCTCTACTTGCCTCTCTATCTACTTGTGATCTCTCTATATATACCAAATAAATAAAATCGTTAAAAAAAATAGAAATATTTGCGGTGGGTTTTTCATAGATGGCTTTGATAATATTGAGGTATGTGCCCTCTATCCCCACACTTTGAAGAGTTTTGATCAGGAAGGGATGCTGTACTTTGTCAAATGCTTTTTCAGCATCTATTGAGAGTATCATATGGTTCTTGTTCTTTCTTTTATTAATGTGTTCTATCACATTGATTGATTTGCGGATGTTGAACCAACCCTGCAGCCCTGGAATAAATCCCACTTGATCGTGGTGAATAATCCTTTTAATGTACTGTTGAATCCTATTGGCTAGTATTTTGGCGAGAATTTTTGCATCTGTGTTCATCAAGGATATTGGTCTGTAGTTCTCTTTTTTGGTGGGATCCTTGTCTGGTTTTGGGATCAAGGTGATGCTGGCCTCATAAAATGAGTTTGGAAGTTTTCCTTCCGTTTCTATTTTTTGGAACAGTTTCAAGAGAATAGGAATTAGTTCTTCTTTAAATGTTTGGTAGAATTCCCCTGGGAAGCCGTCTGGCCCTGGGCTTTTGTTTGTTTGGAGATTTTTGATGACTGTTTCAATCTCCTTACTGGTTATGGGCCTGTTCAGGTTTTCTATTTCTTCCTGGTTCAGTTGTGGTAGTTTATATGTCTCTAGGAATGCATCCATTTCTTCCAGATTGTCCAATTTGTTGGCGTAGAGTTGCTCATAGTATGTTCTTATAATTGTCTGTATTTCTTTGGTGTTAGTTGTGATCTCTCCTCTTTCATTCATGATTTTATTGATTTGGGTCCTTTCTCTTTTCTTTTTGATGAATCTGGCCAGGGGTTTATCAATCTTATTGATTCTTTCAAAGAACCAGCTCCTAGTTTCATTGATTTTTTCTATTGTTTTTTTGGTTTCTATTTCAAAACCACAATGAGATATCACCTCACACCAGTCAGAATGGCTAAAATTAACAAGTCAGGAAATGACAGATGCTGGCGAGGATGTGGAGAAAGGGGAACCCTCCTCCACTGTTGGTGGGAATGCAAGCTGGTGCAACCACTCTGGAAAACAGCATGGAGGTTCCTCAAAATGTTGAAAATAGAACTACCCTATGACCCAGCAATTGCACTACTGGGTATTTACCCTAAAGATACAAACATAGTGATCCGAAGGGGCACGTGTACCCGAATGTTTATAGCAGCAATGTCTACAATAGCCAGACTATGGAAAGAACCTAGATGTCCATCAACAGATGAATGGCTAAAGAAGATGTGGTATATATACACAATGGAATACTATGCAGCCATCAAAAGAAATGAAATCATGCCATTTGCGACGACGTGGATGGAACTAGAGCGTATCATGCTTAGTGAAATAAGTCAATCGGAGAAAGACAACTATCATATGATCTCCCTGATATGAGGACATGGAGAAGCAACATGGGGGGGTAGGGGGATAGGAGAAGAGTAAATGAAACAAGATGGGATTGGGAGGGAGACAAACCTCTTAATCTCTTAATGACTCTTAATCTCACAAAACAAACTGGGGGTTGCTGGGGGGAGGTGGGATTGGGAGAGGGGGAGCGGGCTATGGACATTGGGGAGGGGAGGCGAACCATAAGAGACTATGGACTCTGAAAAACAACCTGAGGGTTTTGAAGGGTCAGGGGTGGGAGGTTGGGGCAACCTGAGGGTTTTGAAGGGTCAGGGGTGGGAGGTTGGGGGAACAGGTGGTGGGTAATGGGGAGGGCACGTTTTGCATGGAGCACTGGGTGTTGTGCAAAAAGAATGAATACTGTTACACTGAAAAAATAAATAAAAGGGAAAAAAAATAGAAATAATTTATGAGGTTAACTCACCCAGAATAAAGTGTTATTTACTTTAAAATGCATAATTAGAGTAAAAATACAGGCTGCACACTTCCAGAATAATTCCTAGAACCAACTAAGAATTTTTATTCCAAATATATAAATAATATATATGAATCAATAAAATAATTTCCAAATAAAAGTGACAGGTATTTCACAGAATAAGTACAAATAAGCCAGAAGCCTATTTAAAGAACCTTAATCCAATGAATATCAGAGAGGACTTTAAATTCACAAAAAAATGTATTTTTATATTCAGCAACTTAATAATAATTAAAATTAAATTAAAAGCTATATATATTAAGCCTGTAAGAGTGTGAGACAACAAAAGTTTCCATTCTACCATTAGTGGTAGTGTATTTGGTACATTAATGTAAAGTGGTTTGTTTTTTTTTTCCTTTACATGGTAATTCCAATGAAGAGGAATATGCACATTGGTGGATTTTCTTTGTGATTTTCAGGGATGCTATCCCTGATATTCATTCATTTCTTTTTTTTTTTTTTAAGATTTTATTTATTTATTTGACAGAGAGAGATCACAAGTAGGCAGAGAGGCAGGCAGAGAGAGAGGAGGAAGCAGGCTCCCTGTGGAGCAGAGAGCCCGACGCGGGGCTCATCCCAGGACCCCGAGATCACGACCCAAGCCGAAGGCAGCGGCCCAATCCACTGAGCCACCCAGGCGCCCCAATGTGAAAAATCAATTTTTTTAAATTTTATTATTTTTTCTTAAATCAAAAGTTAATGTTACTCAATTTTATTTGTAATATGTTTCACAATAAAAATGTTTAAGAAGAATATGTGAAAAAAACATTGTCAGGAAATTGCTTTGATATACTGCTGCTGTTAACATGCAGTACATTTTAAATGTTCTATACTTTTGTTCCAGTCATTTTAACATAGGGGGTTATAAGACATCTTATTCAAAATGAAGTCACAATTTCAATTTAAATACCCCACTAATACCAAGTTATACTGACAGTTCACTGAGTTTACTTCACTGTGTATATATAGTCTGCTACTAGTCTGCTGTCACATTTTATAAAAAGACTTTTGACAAGGCCACACATCCATAGTAATTTAATACAGTGATGTGGAATGTAAATTAACTAGAAAATAATGCCTTAGGATCTCCATAATATCTAAATTAGGATGGATATATTAATACTCTCATTTTTGGTAACTGCCAGCAGTTTTGAATAGGTAATTACATGTATGATTACGCTTTTTGCATAAACCAGAAAGATACCAAACTAAAAGACAAAAAAACAAACAAACAACAAAAAAAGAAATACATAGTAAAACTAAGTATAAATACAAATATATCCAACATCCTTAAGAGTATTTTCAGAGGATCTTGGTATTAAACTTATATTTCAAATATGTAAGACATATTTCTGTGTGTTATAGTTTTTAATAATTTATGAAATAAAATATATTATTTTTTTTCAGTGAACTCTTGAACTGTTCTTATTGCTAAAAAAATCTTCTAACTTGAGAAGAACGGATTTAATGTCCCACATCACCAGTATTTATCCTTGGACTCTCATGCATGATTCTTTTTTTTTCTTTTACATGAATATGTATCTTTTACATGATCTTCAACCAGATTCTGCTTTCCCCTATTTTTCTATATGTAGGTTAACATTATGATTTTGTAACATTTTACCTATTTTTAACTAATCATTTCATGGGGCCATATTTTAATTGATTACTTCCTAAAAATATATGTGTTGGACACTGTTAACTGTTATTGGAGAAGAAGCAACTTTACTTCCATTAATCTTGCATTCTAGGGGGAGGAGACAAATACAGTTAATAAGGAAATATCAAAGAGTATACAGGTACATTAGAAAACTCAGGCAGTAAATGATTAGGTAGTTAAGGTAGTAAATGATGGCCTGATTTAGAGGTCATGTAACATCTGCAAGAGCATTCCAAGCCTTAGTCAAGTATGAAGTTGATTTAAGGGGTCACGACAGCATTTTTAAAATGTAGAATCGTGGACGATGGCACCAATAGCATAGCATATCCTGGAGTGAAAACATCAGGTGCTCTGTACATGGAAAGCATAAATGTTCTGAGAATTCTTTTGTGTGTTTATGTATTTGAAACTGCATACGTCTATGCATGTTTACTTATTTGTGTACTGGCTCACAATCTAGAATACATTTCTTACTTTGGTCCACGTCAAAATGTTTGGAAAGCACTGAGATGTGTAAACACCCTCTTATAGGATTAGAGGTTTGGAATATAAGTTATTTAGCAATTACTAAATAGTAGTTTCACTTCTAAGTGTAGATTATATTAATATTATTCTCTTTTCCAGATGAGGAAACTGAGGCCACAGACAGATTAAGTACTTTCTTAAATGCAGTTTGAAATTAAAATGAAAAGAGATTTTTTTTAATCTCTTTTCATTTTAATTTCATTGTGCAAAAAGAATGAATACTGTTATGCTGAAAAAATAAATAAAATGGAAAAAAAAATGAAAAGAGAATGTAGACTTATATCATAATATACAGTTTTACAATAGGGTTCCCAGAATCCTTTTTTATGACTGAGGGAGATAACAACCATCTTTCTATTCTGGAAACTTTGTTTATTTCTCAATTTTTTACTCATAAAAATGCTGCAGTAATTTTTGCAAATAAAATTACATGCATGCTTTCCATTTTCTTGGAAATATTTGAAGCCCCAGATTTTTTTTCAAAGATTTTATTTATTAATTTGAGAGAGCGAGAGAGAGAGAGAGCATGAGCTGAGGGGGGAGTAGAAGAGGGAGAGGGAGAGCAGACTCCCAGGTAAGCAAGGAGCCCCATAGGGAGTGGCCCCAAGACTCAGATATATTTTGACAAAATAGTTTCTAGAAAAATCACTGAAATGTATATACCAATCGAGAGTAAGAGTGTCTTGAAGGTAAAGGTTCTCCTGTATGAGTAACTGGTTTCTCTGATTAACCTAGAGACTTGAGCTTCTTTGTGCTATTGTTCTTTTTACAGGTCATGAAATTCATTTTGCTCTTCTTCCCATCTCCTCTCTTGTTCACAGAGCTACAGCTTAGATTTCCAGATAGGCTAAGATCCAGTGAGTGTGTGTAAATTTCTTTCTACTTCTTTTTACCATATTGCCTTATTGCTTACAGAAAGTCAGTTTTTTTTTTCCAGTCCTGTTTGTTTTAGTTTTCCCCTGATATAGAGAAAATGAAATAAATGAATATCAAGGCATGTATACATATATATATGTATATATATACATATATATATGTATATATATATATAATTTTTTTAACAAAAAATCACAGTGGTCAGTGGTCATGACCTATCTGTATAAGAATCATGAGACAAAGTCAGTATCATGTATATATATATATATATATAGCATAAGACAGAGTAGAACACATAGAGTTCAGGTATTAAAACTATTTCCCTATGTCTTTGGGACCGTCTGGCCTTTCCAACCTCAGAAGAGAGATTGTCCTTTGTACTTAATGTGCTTTTCATCTCACATGATTTTCAAGCTGACAGGTTTTGTTTGGTGCAGCTATCAGCCTTAAAAATAGAGAGGACTGGGCTGTCTTCCCTATTAACCTAGAAATAGCATATCCTGATAGAGAATATATGCAGAAGAAATGACAATAATCCTATTGGATGACCAAAGAATTTATTTGAAAGCAGTATCCTCCAGTATGGGGGCTGCTGTGTTGTTTTTAGAAGGTATTTATGATTTTGAGATGTGAATGAAGTTCCTTCAACTTCATTCAAATGACAAACTCCTGCAGCGTTCTATTATCAGATGTGATGGGTAGATAGAAAATGATTAGGAACACACGATTAGTCACTGTAATCATATAGACATACAGGATTAGTCACATGATTACTCATCCTTCAATAGCCTTGGTGAAGGTCAGCCTGATGAACCAGGTGTTTAGTGCTGAAAGTTTAAGTTCTGAAAGTTAAGTTCTACAACAGTAAGGAGTAGTCTGAAGTCCTGAATTAGAGTTCGGACAGAGAGCTGGGATTTTCTAACGCGATAAACATTGGCTTTAGAGGATTGTGACAAATAGGGATGTTCTGGATGGGTTTAGGTAGATAGTTCTGCAGCACATGATGCCAACTGGAGCTGGAGGATTCTTCACTAGTCTGGGCTTATATGGCCAAAACAGATCACTAATTTGGCTAGCAGTTGGTGCTACTTTTTGGCTGGGAGCTCATCTGCAGCAGTTTACTTGAGTGACCCATGTGGGTTTTCTAAAGTAGCTTGGGCTTCTCAATGCATGGTAGCTGGGATCCAAGAGGAAAAAAGTAGAGGAAGCCAGATTTTTCAAAACTTGGCAAAATCCCAGAATGTCCCTTTTGCTGTTTTCTAATAAACTCAATCCCTCCATGAAGAGTGAAATGCACATACGAGGAGGGAAGGAATTGAATGCAATCATCTACAGAGCTTTCTTACCATAAAAACCTTTTACATTAACCAGTTAGTTATCATATGCAGCACTCTTCTTTTCTTCATTTAAATACTCTATTGATATGTCTTCAAATTTATTGATTTTTTTAGCTGTGTAGAATCTGTTTTAAGCCTATCCAATAAAATTTTTTTTCAGATATTATTCTTTTCAATTCTAGAATTTCCATTTGGTTCTCTTTTATTGTTTCCTTTCTTCCACTGAGATCCCCCGTGTTCTCTATTATATCAATATTTTTTGCTGAGAGAATATGAGTTGTAATAGTTATGTCAAAGTCCGCACCTGCTAATTTCAATTCTTGAAATTTCTGTTTTTATATTACTTGATATTTCTGCTTTTGCTAATTACCTGCATGACATAAAACAACACAAATCTGTCATCTTACAGATCTATGGTGGAGTGTGAACTATATCTCACTGGACTAAAATCGAGGTGTTTCAGGGCCATGTTCCTTTCTGGGGTTCAGGGGAGAATCCATTTTCTTGCTTTTTCCAGCTTCTAGAGGATGCCCTTTTTGATGACCCATGGCCCCTCTTCTTCCAACTTCAAAATGAGAAATGGAAGGTTGAATCTTCATACCACATTGCTTACAAATTCTCTTATGTCCCCTGATGCAATTTTAAGGATTCTTATGATGACATTATATTGTAAATTTGTACTGTGTTGATCACTTTTGTGTGTGTGAGCATGCATATGTGTGTGGGGGTATGGGTGTGTGGGGTGTGTGTGTGTGTGTGTGTGTGTGTGTGTGTGTGTGTGTGTGTTTTAGAGGTTTAGAAGATGCAAGCTTTGGGTTTCTTCTGAAGGATAAAATGTTTGATTTATCCCTAAAGACTCAATTAGCTACTATTAGGTATGCTTCCTTACCACCTTGTTCTCTCTACTACCAGAGTTTAATTCTCTATGGTAAAGCAGTATTTACCTTGTCTATATTTTAAATTTTCACTTATTCATTGTTTTATTTCTAGGGTCTAGCACAAAATAGCATTTGTTGGGAAAAGCTAATGAGTAATTCTTATTGAGGGAGAAATTTGGTTTATGAAGGAATATCTATAAATACAACCTGTGTCAACAAAATGATAAACTTTGAAAAAATCAACTTACTATATATATATATATATATATATATATATATATATATGTAGGTGTGTATATATGTGTGTGTACATATATAGTGTATATATATATTTACAAATTACTAAAATAACTTTTGTAATTTTTTCATATTTATTACATTGAAAACTCAAAGTTTGGAAACATCAGTATGATGTGTATCTTTTTGCATCTTGTTAAAGCTTATTGCTATCCAGAAAACATTAATAAAATCACTCCTACTGACAGTGTAGATGTGAAAGTTTTCTTAAAAAAAATAACATATAATATGGGACACCTGGGTGGCTTAGTGGGTTAAGCATCTGACCCTTGATTTCACACAGATCTTGATCTCAGGGTCATGAGCCCTGAACTGGACTCCACACTCAGCATGGAGTCTACCAATAACATCAAAATTTTCCTCCAGAAATTACTGTGTTTATTTGGATCATTTTTTTTTTTCATTCTAAAGTGCACATTTTATTTACAGATTCATTTTTATCACCTTTTAAAAGGTGGCCTCTAGTTATGGCATCTATTTTATGTGGCCTCTAGTTATGGCCAAGGATCAGTGACATGTAAACAACTAAAGGTTTAGCTCATGTGAAACAAGAATATGGAAAGTCATGCATAAAAAACAAAATGACCTCATATGTAGAAATTGAACATAGAAGTACTTTAGAAGATACACTGAGCAATTTTGTTATACAAATAATAGTATGTAGGAAAGGTAGGAAAGGAAAGGTTATACGAATAATATTATGTAGAAAAATAATAAACAAAAGCAAAAATAAAAAAAATTCTAGAACACTTGATGGTGGTCTATTATCAGCTAGTTCGTTTTTATTTCTGTAATTGAACTCAAACAGCTGCTTTTATGAAGCTTAAGTAAATTAGTTGCTAACCTACTGCCATCACATTTATTTTCCTCTTGTCATGGGGTGAATGTGCTTGTGTGACAGCCAACAACTCAGAAAAGAAAATGAGGTTTCAATTTAGGTGATTTTGTTGATGGCTTGCCAGACAATGACCATATATTTTGGCAGTGGCCATTATGATGTGGATCACAAACAAGGAGAATGAAGGTAGGACATTGTAATAAAGAATTCAAGCAGCAGAGAGTTGAATGAATGAGAAGCACTGGATGTTCAAGCCAGAAGATTGAACTGGGGAGCAGAGAGAAGCTTAGATAAAATCAAGGAAAATTATATCCACTAGATAGGCCCTAGACAGGGCAGATAAAGCAGGAGTAAGAAGTAAATTTTGCGTAGGGTTATGGTTCAAAAAGTTAAGACTCTAGACCTTCTGCCTTAGAGTGCACCATGATTATTAATCAATCTTTATTTTTGTTTAGGCATTGATATAATATTAAAAACATATTCTTTTAATTCAGTATGTACTTTGTGCCAGAAACTTTACAAATATTTATGTTGACTTTTTGTTAATTTCAAAAGTTAACTAATATTGATACCATTTTACTGATGAGAATTTAGAGTCAAACAGTTTTTTAAAATTGCACAATATCAAACAGAAAGTAATCAACTAAAGAAACAAAAGTTTTCCCTGCAATGTCTCATGTAATTAGGAAAATTTGGAGGGGTGACCGTCTGAGAACTACAACCCATGATCCTTGACTTTTCTGCCTTTTCTTGTTATTCTTGTCTCAGGCTTATGTCCGTTTTCTATTCTGCTGGGTTTTGTTTGTTTTGTTTTTCCTTTTCCCCATGGAGTGAAAGAAGGACAACCAACAACTCCGGGACTCATATTTTCCAGTTTTTTTATTTTATTTTCTTCTGCGGATAGGCGTATTATTTTCTGCAGTCAAATGCTCTACCCCTGAGCTATACCCCCACGTATTATTTTCTGCATTCCAATTTAAATATCTCTACGAAAGGACCCTAACAGGTCTTCTGTTTTGGTCATTCACCCAAGCCCTAGTCCTGTGGTTTGGAAAGTGAGAGTGTGTGTGTGGTCCAGCATGGTGCAGGTGCCAACACTAGTCCAAATGCTGTGATTAGGTAAGCAGAACCATATGGGAAAAGGGTGGTGGTATAGTTTACCAAGGCTCCCATGATGAAGAACCATAAACTGAGTGGCTTAAATAACAGAAATATATTGTGCCCCAGTTCTGGAAGTTCAAAGTCAAGTCTGAAATTAAGCTGTCAGCAATGTTGATTCCTTCTGAAAATGGTGAGGGATGGATCTCTTCCAGCCCTCTCTTCTTGGCTTGTATGAGGTCACCTGCTCTTTGTGTCTCTTCACCTGGCATCCATGTTTCTGTGTGCACGTCTCTCTTCAAATTTCCCCTTTATAAGAGAAGTTTGTCACCTCACTTTAACTTGATAACTTCTATAAAGGCCCTGTCTCTGAATAAGGTCACATTCTGAGGAACTTGTGGTTAAAAATTCAGTATATGAATTTTGGTCTGAAACACTCAACCTCTAATTATGGTTCTCATTTAGACAACATGGTTGAAGTTTCCCAAAAGAAAATAAGGCATTTTCTGAATTACAACCTACATTATTTACTGTATATTAACTATGATGCAGAATCACATTTAGTAGTTCCAGCCAGATCACATATGACCAGAAAATGTTGTATATCTGGGGTCTGCACAATCTAGAGATCTGGTAGGTCAGGTCCCCTTGATACTCTATGCCTTTTTCACTGCTTTTCTTTCTCTGTTATTTAAGTATTCCTGACTTTAAAAATCTTTCCAGTAATCACAATGTACTTCTTTTAATTTTTCTAAATCTAAAACAATAAGGATAATTGTGTATGTACAATTTTGATTACAGTACATAGAAATATTTACTTGAAAAATAACTTATTCCACCTGTATTGTTTACATTATATAACAAAGTACCTGCAGATGAGGATGGTCAATAGTGTTTAATTAATTTGCAGATTCAGCACAATATTTTAGATGGATGACTGAGTTAAATGAGTCTGATACCACCAACCAGCCAATGTGAGAGAAACAGATCATTACATTTGTAATTTTCACAGGTAATAAAGATCTGAAAATAATCACTGAATGCTTTGCCCATCTTATGTTTATATATTTAACTCCCAAAGAGGCAAACTAAAGCCATAAAGCTATCAAATATTTTGAAAAATATACTCAAATATACTATCAACTTCCACTTGCAAGTTATTACATTAATAAAATAACCAATTTTTTTTCCATTTTATTTTTTTCAGCGTAACAGTATTCATTCTTTTTGCAAAACACCCAGTGCTCCATACAAAACGTGCCCTCCCTATTACCCACCACCTGTTCCCTCAACCTCCCACCCCTGACCCTTCAAAACCCTCAGGTTGTTTTTCAAAGTCCATAGTCTCTTATGGTTAGCCTCCCCTTCCAATTTTTTTTTTTTTTTATAAACATATAATGTATTTTTATCCCCAGGGGTACAGGTCTGTGAATCGCCAGGTTTACACACTCCACAGCACTCACGATAGCACATACCCTCCCCAATGTCCATAACCCCCTCCCCCTCTCCCAACCCCACCTCCTCCCAGCAACCCCCAGTTTGTTTTGTGAGATTAAGAGTCATAAAATAACCAATTTTAATGGCTACAAAACTGGCTTTTTGGTATGATTTCATCATGGACTTGATATTTGTGATTAAATGACAAGACAAGATAAGCAAAACACATTAAAATGAAACCAATCTGCCAGTATCAAACACTGCTAGCTAATGCTTGATTGATAAACAGTGTTATAGAAAACAAGTATTATACAAAGAAGTCAAGTGGGAAGCCTAATGTTAGTTAGATGATTGATGTACAGATATGTTCTAATGACGTCTTAATATAGAACTCAAAACAAGGCAGTACATGCAGGCCTGCTCAGGAACTTCAGATAGAATGCCTCTGTCTAGTTTTAGCCAGATTAAGGTGACTCCGAACAAAGGCAGTGATGCTAGGCTTTGTGAATGCCTAAGGAGGGCAATTGAGAATATTAGAAATATATTAGCTCTTCTGGCTCCACACAAAGTAAAGGATCACTGCCAATAGAACATAGTTATGTCTTTCTCCCCAGAAACATTGGAGAAAAGAAAGCCAGTCAAGAGGGGAAATTTAGGATCATGGAATCTCATAATTAGAGGAAAAACTATTAAAAAAAAATGATCGAGTACTTGCCAATTCTGAATATTCATAATAATCACCTGGTGAACTTTTGACTATTGCAATTCATTCTGCCCTACTTCCCTCATTTTAATTTGATAAACCTCTACTGAGGCCCAGGGTTGCTAATTTTGTAAAATCCTCTAAGGAGATCTATCTTTTCCTCTCTCAACTTGCCCTCTTACTCTTCCTGTACTTGTAAATCCCTGAGAAGTGCTGACTAGTTTCTGCTCTGAGATAACTTTGAAGAGGGTAACTGTTGGGGATGACAGGAGAAATATCATATATTTACTAATAAGATTCTTATAAATTCCATTACATATTTCTGTTACTTTACATATCAAATAGTCACTGAAAAATGGAAGTATTCTTCACCATCATGTCATAGAAAATGCTTAAGTTCAGATCATGGGAAAACACTCTTTATGGAAAGTTGGCCATAGACCATTAGTTTCAGAGACTATTTTGATATTTACAATGTCAAATTGTAGATGTGACAAATGGAGTTACCTCCTAATCTGGTTTTATTTCAATAAATATATTACCATTGAATGCTATCTATGACCTAGGGGTCAACTCTTTCTAATCTTCATGCAGGTTGTATTCATTAAACTAAAACTCCTTTTAGCATCAGCATTAAATCAGTCTCTAACTTGTAATACTTGCTGATTTCCATTTTCTAAATATTCCCATCATCATCAATTTCAAGCTACCAATAGGACCTTAGTGAATAAGGAGTTGCCAAACATATTATTTCTCTAGGGCTGCTATAACAAAGTACCTCAAGTTGAGTGGCGTAGAAGAAGAAAATTTTATTATCTCACAGTTCTGAAAGATAGTAGTTTAAAATCAAGGTATTGGCAAGGCCTTCATGCTCTCTCAAATGTCTCTAAAGGAGAGTCCTTTCTTCTTTCTTCCTAGCTGCTGGTGCTTGCCAATAATGCTTAGCTCCCTTAGGCTTGAAGATTCATCATTCCAATCTTCACTTCTTTCATTACATAACATTTTTTTTTTTCTGTGTTGCTATGTACGGATTTCCTGTCCTTATAAGAACACCAGGCATTGAATTATAGGTCTGTCTAACCTGGTATGACTCATCTTCATTAATTTTGCTAAGACCTTATTTCCACCTATGGTCATATCCACAACTTCCAGGGGTTGAGATTTCAATATATCTTTTAGTGGGACACAATTCAGTGCATAACGGGTGGAGATGTATAGTAGCATGCCAATATATAATATTTCTATCATAGAGATACACTATATGCATATAAACTCATAAGTATATTTAATGGTAAATATTTCAAAATAATAAGTAATATGTTTGAGTATTTATTACCTTTTAAATATAATTCAATAATTATACATTTATGTAATTTCGTTTTTAACAGTAGTTGTTTTTAATAATTATCATGTAAAATTCTTAAACATTTAAAAATTGACTCTCATAATGTGGTATGAGCCACTTTCAATATACCATTTACTAGTAAAATAATATAAATAAATAAATATATAAATAAAATAATATAACTATATTATATAACCATATAATATAATATAAATAATATATTTGGAAAATATGATGTTGAAAATGGGAGTTGGGAGAACTAGAGGAAGCCTTACTGGCCTGAATTATTCCTTCTTTCATTACAATACTAAACAAAACCAAGCTGCCTATCATCCATTTTATCTGTCATGATTAATGAAGGAGAAAATAGTCAAAACACAGAATATAAGCAATTTAGATCTTCTCTCTGGGCTGTTTTCCATTGGTTTTTTTCATATGCCTGCAGATCTTGGAGACAAGGCACTGATGTCCCTTTTTTCTGAAATATCTTTTCAAGAATATTTGTACAGCAAACCCTTTGGAATATAGAGATCATGTTTCCCAAGTGACAGGTTTATTTATAGGCTTGGAAGATAGAGATAGTGTTGCTTTCCAAAGGGCAGGTCTGTTTATAGCTCAGTATATTAAAGATACTGTCTTCCATTGGAAAAAAGACATACTTACTGCCCATTATAAAATAATCTGGTGTTATAGTTTCATATGTCTCTCTTCTGTCTTCACACACTGAATGTGCAGATGTCATCTAGTCCTCTTTAAATGTTGTGGAATGTGGGGACTCAGGAAACTAGTCCAAAAAATATTGATACTTTTGCTACTGCCATTGATAAAAGTAATCAACTGTCATTGTCTAACTGAAGAGTTTCTTTCCTTCTACAGGCACCCATGAATATATTGTCAGCTAACTAGTCAGCTATTGAAATTGGATTACCTTGTATATAATATTTTGTCAAATAAGCTTAAATTTTATCCCTTAAGAATGATAATTTAGCTCAGTATCACCCTTATTTTTGTTTGCTTCATGTTTTCCAATGACTGTAAGATTAACAACAAGACAAAATTCTAGATCTTGTTTGTTATTTCTGTATGACAGTATCTGGTAAACCTTACCTTATATTGTATTTTGACTCAAGATATATCTAATAGATTTACTAAACAAAAACTAAGCCAAAACAAAGCAAACCTTAAATCCTCTCTTCTGATGTTCTCATTTTGTTTCATAAAGTATATTTGTCCTTTAACAAACTGTCTTGTTAAATTTGTATACTGAAAGTGTATCCTTATATGGTTGGTCTTTCTATCTACATATCCATCAATCATCTATCTACCTGTCTATTGTTCAATCTATTATTATTTATCTCTCCACCTTAGCTAACTTGAGAACACAACCTCTTTCTTGGTCTGTGCCAGTAGCTATATTGCTTTACCTCTGTAAGCTTTAATTCTCACATTTATAGAGCAAGAAGAATAATGTCTACCTTTTATTGTTGTAAGATTAAATAAGTTAATTTAAGTAAAGCAACCAAAATGTTATTTTGCATGATTCTATATTGGTTATGTCCATAAAATAGATACTACTGTACATACATACTCACCTAAAACAAATTAATTAATTTAATTAATTCATTAGATTAATAGATGTACCGTGAATAACTGCAGTATTATGGGAACTTTTCAAGTTACTGGAGATACAGACAAGTCTTAAGTATCTAATAAGCAACAGGCTTCTCTAGTAACTGGGGATATATCAGAATGTACCCAAAATTCCTTGCACTAATGGAATTGATATTCTACTTGGGAAACAGAAAATGAATGTTAAAAACATTTTCTATTATTAAGTAGTGTAAAGTACTACTAAAAATGAGCAATTTTAGTAAGAAAGAAATGTGGAGATGTATCAGAGGATGAGTGGTCCCCACAGACCTTTCTGGTGATTGGACCATTATGCAGAGACCTTAATGGAATAAAGAAGCTTTGTACTTGCCTTGAGAAAGTGAAGTGGAGATGAGTGATTATTAAAAGCAATGGATCTGAGGCATGGACAGGTTTTGCATATTGCAGGAAGGTACTCAGGCCAATAAAACTGAAAGCCATTCACAAAGGCTTGTGTGTGGTGGGTGATACAGTGTCTGAGGTAGTGAGCACTCAGATCAAGTAAAATCCAATTTAGAGCATGGTAAGGATTTGGGAGATGGGACCTCTGGAAATGTAAAATGTCTCAGAATAAAGAACAAGTAAGCAGATTGTATCTTTTTATTTTTTTTTTTAGATTTTATTTATTTATTTGACAGAGAGAGATCATAAGTAGGCAGAGGCAGGCAGAGAGAGAGAGAGAGAGAGAGAGAGAGGAAGAAGCGGGCTCCCCACCGAGCAGAAAGCCCGATGCAGGTCTTGATCCCAGGACCCTGGGGTTATGATCTGAGCCAAAGGAAGAGGTTTTAACCCACTGAGCCACCCAGGCACCCCAGATTATATCTTTCTTTTATTTTTTTCTTTTTTTTAGATTACATTTTTCTTTTGCAGCTTTTAAATCTAGGAGAACATTAACTGATCAAGGACTTCAAATGAACTAAAAATATTGAAATGAGGAAATAAAAATAACATACTTGCTAATAGGTATTCATTTAGAATTGAGTGTACAGAATGTATATTTGTTTAAAACTTTATCATATATTTTATCATATTAAATTTGTCATTTTAATTATAAAGCACAAAACAGTCATTCATAAATTTTTTAATAAAAAGTCACAACATATTGATACTCTTATTTTTCATGAATTGAATTAAACTTACCTTTAGTATGTATGCATATGATGATAATCACAAAGCAATGCAGAACAACACATATTTTGTTTGAAAATACCATAACACAGGAAACAAAATAAAATGGTTTTAAATTCAGAAGTATATCCAAAGCATTTTGATTTCATATAAGATGGGTTCCACTTTGAAAACTTGGTCTTCAGATCTTTAGCTTTAGCTGTACATATAATTTTCTGCCAATTAGACATACCATATTGGTCCCTTAACTTCACAGAAGGAAGAGGCAATAATAGTGACTCAACTCTGAGGAGGAGGTTGACAGAGACACAACCCTAGATTCTAAATATGCTTTACAATTTACACATTTAATGCAATACCTATCAAAATACCACCAGTATTTTTCACAGAGCTAGAACAATCAATCCTAAAATTTGTATGGAACCTCAAAAGACCCTGAATAGCTGAAGCAGTCCTGAAAAAAGGAAAACAAAGTTGTCATCAGGATTCTGGACTTCAAGTTATATTACAAAACTGTAGTCTTCAAGACATTATGGTTCTGGCACAAAAACAGATGTACAGATCAATGGGGCACAGCAGAAAATCTAGAAATGGATCTACAACTATGTGGGGGGCAACTAATCTTTTACAAAGCAGGAAAGAGTATTCAATGTGTAAAAAAAAAAAATGTCTCGTCAACAAAGGGTGTTGGTAAAACTGGATAGCAACGTGTAGAAGAATGAAACTGGACCATTTTCTTATACCATCTGCAACAATAAATTCAAAATAAATGAAAGACCTAAATGTGAGACAGGAAGCTGTCAAAATTTTAATGGAGAACACAATCAGCAACCTCTTTGACCTTGGCCATAACAAGTTCTTACTTAACATGTTGCCAAGAACAAGGGAAACAAAAGCAAAAATGAACTATTGGGACTTCATCAAGATAAAAAACTGTAAACAGTGAAGGAAACAACAAAATTAAAAGGCAACCTACAGAATAGGAGAAGATATTTATAAATGACGTATCTGCTAAAGGGCTAGTATCTAAAATATATAAAGAATTTATTAATTTCAAAAAACAAATAATCCAGCTAAGAAACGGGCAGAAGACATGAATAGACATTTTTCCAAAGAAGACATACAGACAGCCAATAAACACACGAAAAGGTGCTCAACATCCCTCATCATCAGGGAAATAAATATCAAAACCATGATGAGCTACCACCTCACGCCTGTCAGAATGGCTAAAATTAACCACACAGGAGACAACAGATGTTGGTGAGGATGTAGAGAAAGGTGGGCCTTCCTGCACCATTGGTAGGAAGGCAGACTGGTGCAGCCACTCTGGAGAACATATGGCAGTTCCTCAAAAAGCTAAAAATAAAACTATCCTGTAATCCAGCAATTGCACTATTAGGTATTTACCCAAAGCATACAAAAATACACACTCAGAAGGGTACATGCACCCCCAAATTATAGTACCATTATCAACAATAGCCAAATTATGGAAACAGCTCAAATGCCCATCAACTGATGAATAGATAAAGAAGATGTATGTGTGTGTGTGTGTGTGCGCGCGCGCGCACGTGCACATGTGTAGTGGAGTACTACTCAGCCATCAAAAAGAATGTTGCCATTTGCAATGAATGGATGGAGCTAGAGTGTACTATGCTGACCTAAATAAGTTAGAGAAAGACAAATACCACATGATTTCACTCATAAGTGAAATTTAAGAAACAAAATAGATGAACATGGGATGGGGAAGGGGGGGATCAAAACACCAGCGAATCTTAAAGATAGAGAACAAACTAAGAGTTGATGGAGGGAGGTTGGGTTGGGTTTGGGATAGGTGGATGGTGGATATTAAGGAGGACAATTGTTATGATGAGCACTGGGTATTATGTGTAAATGATGAACCACTGAATGCCATCCCAGAAACCAATATTGAACTCTATGTCAACTAACTAGAATTACATTTAAAAAAAATATAATTTAAAATAAATATGTTTTAGCTACACTTATGAAACATAGCTCACTATATGAGAGGCTGCACTTAGATTCAGAGAATTTGTGTTTCAAAACTGGAAATAATTTATGTAACACATGTCTTGTTATCATTTGGAGAAGGCAGGTACATATCCATCTATATAAAATGTCTCTAACATTTTAAAATATGTAAACACTGCCACAGCAGAGACAGTCACTCCCAAATATCCATACTCCCTCATGTTTTTGGTTCTCACTGTGGTTGGGATGGTGTCATGTAACTATTTCTGGCCAGTAGGGTGTGAATTGAAGTGAATATGTCTGTTCCCAGATAAGTCATGTATTCAGATACACAGCTTGAAGGCGGAACAGAGCCACCTGTCATTAGTGAACTCTGAATAAAAAACACTGAAACATTTTATTTTTAGTTTCTGTAGGGTATTGATTCTAACATTATGCTTACTAATATAGAAATCAGACCCTGAGTAGAATGGTGCTGGAAAAATAAGCAAAACACACCAAGAAGACCATCTTAATTATATGACATTGGCTTATTAGTTGGATGGAGAGAGGTAAAGAAGCTGATAATCCAAGCATAAAGAGATGGGGAGATTTTTTTTTTTTTTTGAGGAGATTCTTTTTAGCAATAGCAAAAAATGTGGGAAATTATTGTCTAAAATCATCTGGCAAGGAGATACTAGGTCTTCTTTCTTCTAGCTCTACAGGAAAAAAAGTCAGAAGCATGTTAATAGTGTGAAGGCATAGCTACGGCCCGCATTTATCAAGGTCTCAGGACACAGTGGCAGTCTCTAAATATATGATTGTTAAATTTGCAAGTGTTGAAATTAGAAACAAATTCAAACTTGAGACTATTTGGAAGGTTTATTGCAAGAGGCAGGAAAGGGACTTTTGCAACAAGAGATGAGACTCTCTGATGATATGGTGAATATTCCAATCAGGAGGTAGGCAAACATCTCAAAAGTCAGGCAAGCAAAAAAGGGTTTTTATCAGGAGGAGTAAACAAGGCTAAAAGGAATAAAGTGTAGGGGAATAGGATGATCAGGAAATACTGTTCCCAGGGGTCAAACAACTCTCAAATTTTTGGACAGTGTCTCTAAGGAGGGTTGATTGTTTGCTGATGGCAGGTCAATGTTCAGGGTCCTATGAGGAGGGAAACTTAACGTTTGGGTAAGTCATTTAATAAGCACTCTGGTTGATAGGCCATGACAAACAAGTTCCATTAATCCTTCATTAGGCAGAGTGGTATTTGAAAGTTCTGGCCTTGGTATGCATTAAGTACGTACAGGGAGTCTTCTATAAGTATTACAGGAAGTCATAGGGGAAGGGCATTCTTTTTAGCAAAACTTTCTTTTTCATAACACAAAATGGTGGGGGGATTTTTTTAACCATGACAGTTTTCTAGAAGTACAGGTATCAGTTTCACACTGTAACAAGCAGAACTTGTGAAATTCAGAAATTCAGTGGCTGACAGAGTTAAAAAGTCAACTATTAGCAGATCCCAAAAAGTAAGAGATGGTATCACCAAAACCTTCTGAACAAAAAACCCAGTAAGGGGTGCCTGAGTGGCTCAGTTGGTTAAGTATCTGCCTTCAGCTCAGGTCATGATCTCAGAATCCTCGGACTGAGCCCAGTGTCGGGCTCCCTGCTTGGTGGGGAGTCTGCTTCTACCTCTGTCTGCTACTCCCCCTGCTTACGCTCTCTCACTCTTGCTGTATCTCAAATAAATAAAATATTAAAAAAAAAAAGTAAAATATCTCAACAAGTGGCGCAGTTTAAATATTCATTATAACAGATTCCTTTCATTGAGAGGGAGTCAGGTAGAGCAAGGAAGTGAAATTTCCAAGAAATAAAACAGATTTTAGAAATATGTCTCTAAAGAATTTGGTTATGGTAATTAACACATGAAAATGATTGGAATCAAACAAGGAGACAGCCATCCCTTCCATAAAGGATAAAATGACCTCCTATCCCGTCAGTGACTAGAGTGCAGCAATTCTAAAACATCACTTTGTTTTTGGTTTCTGTTCTATAAAGTTACATGTAACATTTACACACATTTCATATATTTGTATTATTTTTACCCTGAGTAGCACATGGTTTCCTCATTAACAGATTCCTTTTTAATGGCATACTCTCAGTGAAATAATAGCTATTCACTCTTGTTTTTCTTTCAAATGCATAGAAAGAAGTACTGATTTTATGCTAAGATTTCTTGCAAAGACCTTAAGTGTATTAAATTCCAAATAAACAGGAATTTTTCCAATATAGTATCAAGTAACAAACTAAATAATTGGCTATTAATATTTTATTTATTCAAAAGTTCATGATGCATTACTTTTTATAAGAGGTATAAAATATCCAATTAAACCTTCATAAATTCTAAAATAATACTTCTTGCACATAGGCATGGTTATAGGGTCAAATCTATCAAATATGCAATGGGAAAATATGCAATGGAAATCATATCTGGTTTCATCTAATGTTAATAAATAAACTTTCCTACTTGTGGAATTTAATGTATATCAATGAACACTAACACATTCACTTCTCCATGGTAAAAATCATACCCTTTTGCATATTCAGTGTTAAGACAGTTGTAGAACTCCATGGGATGCCCTGTATTTAAGAACCGTATCTCCATACTTGAATTACTTTGGAATAATTATTTTCTTGTTCTGTTATAGTTTAGATTTTATAACCTAGGTCATGGAACCAAATATGTCAGGCATAGTCATTTTAGAAGCATTATCCCCAATTCTATAATCCTTTTTCTGCAATAGATTATTCATTTTTTTATTGTCAGTTCAACTAAAAAACATTATTGTATATGATTAGACATTAACCATGTGACTCCCCAGGAACTATAAACCTTATATATCTGCAAACTTAATGATAGTAAAAAAAATAATAATAATTGGGAGCAGAGTAGATCAGTCAGTTAAGCATCTGACCTTTGGTCTCAGCTCAGGTCATGATCTCAGTGCCCAGATCAGGCTCCATGCTCATAACAATCTACGAGAGATTCTCTCTTTCTTTCCCTTTGCCCCTTTCCCAGCACCCCCCCCCCCCCAGGTGTGCATGCTTGCATGTGCCCTCTCTCTCTCTTTCTCTCAAATAAATAAATAAGTAAAATCTTTAGAGAGAGAGAGAGAGAAGAGCATCATTTTCTAGTTCTTTGCTACACATATTTTGGTCCATATATCAGACACATTAACATCCCTTGGTACAGCTGCTTTTTTTTAAAAAAAGATTTTATTTATTTATTTGAGAGAGATACAGTGAAAGAGAACATGAGAGAGGAGAAGCAGGCTCCCCATGGAGCTGGAAGTCTGATGCGGGACTCCATCCTAGTACTCCGGGATCATGATCTGAGCTGAAGGCAATTGCTTAACCAACTGAGCCACCCAGGTGCCCCTTGGTATAGCTTCTTAAAAATGAAGACTCTTAGGCCCTACCCAAAACCTATCAAACCGGAATCCACACTTTTGTAAGATATTCACATGATTTCTAGAGGGACATTAAAGCTGTTAATACACTACTCTTTACCCTAGGATAATTCTTTGACATACATGAGAAGAAAATAGGTCATAATGAACTTGATTCTGCAACCTAATATCTCCTAGATAAACTTTTAAAAAGAGAAAAAGATGTTAATTGGACTTAAATGGTAAGAGAAATGTCTGCCCACTACCCTCCCATTCTTTCCTTTGCTTGTCACAAAACTATCATATTCCTGTTTCATCACTTATTAATATTTGCACTGGGTGTCATATGTAAACAATGAATCATGGAACACTACTTCAAAAACTAATGATGTACTACTCTGTGGTGACTAACATAACACACACACACACACACACACACACACACTCTTAAAAAAATATCCTTTGTGACAATACACTACACATTAACTTGAAATTCCTGACATAACTTATTTCCCATCTCTTAAGTGATGGTTTTAGGCTTGATCATAACTTTGAAAAGGCACTTACGGTCTCAAATTAGGACTGGGGGAAAAAAGTGATATCTTCTTTGTCTTAAGTTGGATATTCATATTTATAATGCAAAAGAAAAAGCAAGGATGATATGTGTACAATGTTATGGGAATATATTGTGTACAATATGTTATTCATTCTGCTACTCTATTTTCCAATCATTAAGAGAAATATAAATTTTATTCTTTGTGGAGCCAATGATTTGTGTAAGATTATTTTTTTATAAAAAAGTTGAAGAAACTGTTTATGTAAGGCAATTAAGAACTTGCCTAGATACAAATTCATTGAACTAAAAAATATGTTCCGATTGCCATTCAAGCTTGAAAACAGCAAAACATCAGTTTGCAGAACCAGAAAAAGGCCTTAGAGAGCAATAGGAGAAGATGAAAATCATCATTCTAAGTGCACTAGAGAAATTAGCCCTAAGATAGCCCCTCCCTTCTGATACTCATTTACATCTTAAAAGGAGCCCTAAAATTGGTTTATAGATGAATACTTTTTTTCTTGACAAAATTCAGTAGGAAAGAAATACTGATTATAATACTTGACTTTCTGCAGGTAAATTTCACTTTATTTTTAGAAACACTCTTTTTATTGTTACCCAGTTTAAATTCAGAAAAAAAAAATGTCACTGGGACTATTAAGTTCTTTCCCTGTAATGTATGTTTGTGAGATAATGAACCATATTTTCCCACTGTGTAAACTACACCACGGGGACTAAGAAGCACTCTTAGAAGTTGTGCAAACTCTTTTAGGTCACTAGGATACCACTTAGGAAATTAGCACTCATTATACTAAATGATACCCTAGTGCCTTAAAAAGGTCAATATAGCTTTCAAAAAATTATGACTCTCCAACAGTGTATTGCTCAACTATGATCATATTATTTCCAGTGCATTTGGCTAGATGTTTGTAAATAAAGATCTCATATAACAAATAAAAGAGGGTTTTTTTTGTATATGAGAATAAGCTAATTCCGTTTTAAAGGTGATTCTTAAATTATATGTTTAAATAAATAAACCAAATGTAGTCGATCTCTTTACTTTTGAAGACAAATATTTTGATATGTTCATAAAAGATCATGACTAGCAGGCTCATCAGATCTTAATTCTGTACTTTACTCATAGATGCAGATAATTTATGTATATAGAATAAAAATATGTATTTGTAACTCCTAATAAGGACATTAGAATGTGATTCATATACATTATTTCCATCCTTATGAAAATATTTAGTATACATTTAAATGACAGAATCTATGGGCTATGTTGTATAATATGCATAACAAACTAACATTTATTGAGATTTTAATATGTACCAGGTACTCTTCCAAGCACTTTGTATGACTGAACTTACTTGTTACTCCTAATCATTCTATAATGTAGGGATAGCTACTATACTATGTGTTTGGATATTTAAGGACAGATAAGAAAATGCATTTGAGAGACTGAGATGAATGTCTAAGTTCTGATAGAAAATTGAAGCCCAATTTCCAAGTCTGTTTTAAAGTTTGTTTAGATTTTTCTACACTACATTACAAGGAAGTAGAAAATTCAATTTTAAAGAGAATTATATGTTGACAAGAAGTTTTCTGATGTTCTAGAAATTTGCAAAATCAAAGAACTATGGGAAAACCCATTCTAACAGCATTGCTTGGAAGAAGTTTTGTATAGTAATCTTATCTTGAATTCAAATTGGCCTTTCAAACATAGCAAGCCAAAACTTGCTTCGTTGCTCATTGTCTATGGTTCAGTGATTGTTACAATTTTCCCTATCTTTATAAAAATTTGTATCCCTTATTTTGTATGATAGCCCTTTTAAAATCAATGTTCAAACTTTGAACACTACTGTTATTTTAGTTCAAAACTCTAGCCTATCTTACTTGGATTACAATAGTAACTTCTTAGCTAATCTCACCACTCCCTTGCTCTACCTCATACCATTTTCCATTTCCCAATGAAAGGAATAATTTAAGAATGCAGATTGAAGATTCCTTCACCCTTTGCAGCACTTAAAAGTGTATTTACATTACATCCTAAGTAGCCAAATTCTCTATTTCTTTGTTTTAAGAAATTATTATTTCCAAACTGATTTTCCATCCAGTCAAACTATAAGAGTAAAATAAGCACATTTTCAGACATACATTTATGAAGCATCAAGAAGAATAAAATAAACCCTCACATATATGGCCAAATGATCTTTGACAAGGAAGCCAAGACTACATGGGGAAAGGAAATGCTCTTCAACAAATGGCAGTGGGAAATCTGTATATCCACATGCAGAAGAATGAAGCTGGACCCTTACCTTATACCACATATAACCTAACTCAACATTGACTAAAGACCTCAACATAAGTCAATGATTTTCTGGAAATGACACCAAAATCATAGGCAACAAAAGAAAAAAAAAAAAGACAGAAATGGGAATATGTTAAACCTAAATTTCTGTGTCAATGGTTAAAGTGAACAAACTGAAAAAGCTGCCTACTGAATGGGGGAGAAAATGCAAATATAGATTTGACAAAGAGTTAAAATCCAAAACAGCAAAAATATCTGTTACTCAAAAACAAAAACAAATAACCCAACTAAAAAACGGACAATGGATTTGAATAGACATTTCTCCAGAGTTGTACAAATGGCCAACAGCATATGAAAAGATGTTCAACAGCACTTATAAAAGGAATGCAAATTAAAACCATAATGAGATACCTCACACCCATTAGGATGGCTACTATAAGGAAACAAACAAAAAGTAGAATTGTGTTTGCCATGGGATTGGAGGAGGGGAAAAATGAGGAGTTATTATTTAATGGGTACGTTTGGCAAGATGAAAAGTTCTGGAGATCTGTTACAAAACAATGGGAATATACTTAAAATAGCTGAATTGTACACTTAAAAATAATTAAGGTGGATACACCTGGGGTGGATCAGTCAGTTAAGGATCCACCTCTTGGTTTCAGGTCAAGTCATAACCTCAGGGTCCTGAGATGGAGCCCCACATCAGGCTCTGCACTCAGCAGGAAGTCTGCTTGTCTTCCTCTCTCTCTGCCTTTACTTCCAGCTGGTTCTCTCTCTCTTTCTCTCTCAAATAAATAAATCATTAAAAATAATTAGAATAGGATGAAACCTCTAATATTTGTATTGCATTGAAGGAAAAGCTAAATGGACAGGCAGTCAAGGATGGTAAAATGAGGACCACCAGAAATATTTTATTTTTCTACAAAAGCAACAAAAATGCTCGAAACTTACCAAAATTAATATTTCAAAACTTTGGAAATTAGCCATTGGTTTTCAACAATCTTGGGAATAATCAAGAAAAATGGTGGAACTGGTAAGCCACGTGGCATGTTAACTTGTCCCATTCCCAGTCCCCTCAATCTAGCTCTGCAGAAACTATGAAAACAGTCTCACAATCACAATGGAATCTGACAATCACAGTGGAAACCAACAGCCCAGCATTCATTAGAAAGGGCAAAGTGGCATTCAAAAGCAACATTCTTAGAGAACTGTAATTTTTTGATTTGTCTGGTAATTCCCAGAAACGATCAATGCAAGGATTATTTTTATTTGATCTGACTCAGAACTTTCCCAGTGTGAACAACCATTTCCCAAGAGTGTTTGTTAAAAATAATCAGTGCATATTTTTCCAAGAGGGGAAACTATGAGAACAATGTTTCACTAAATGAAGGATGACAATAAAAAATTTATATATATATATATATATATATATATATATATATATATATATATTTTCAATTCCAAAGATTTAAGTCTGGAATTGAAAAATAAAACAGAAATGTAAAATTCATGAGACTGACACAACAGCAGATTTCAGCTGGCAGAAAGAATAATTTGTGAATCTGAAGATAAATCAACTGATACTATACAGACTAAGAGAAATTTAAAAAAAAAGAATAAATGTCTCATATGCCTGAGGGACAGCATCAAAGTATGAATATAAGCACAATGGGAGTACCAGATCAAGACACAGAGAGGTAGAAATACATGAACAAATTTTTCGTTAGCAGATCAGAGCCATAGGAAATAATTAAGGGAATCCTTCACTGTGAAAGGACAGGATAGAAGGTCACTTCACACAACAAATAAAGTACACTGATAAAGGTAACCACATAAGCATATTTCACCTAGAGCACAATGCATTTTCATTTGTAACCCTTTTTGCATAAACCAATAATCCTAAAATTATGTTGACAGTGTCAAAAAGTGTAAAGATGTAATTTGGATGACAATGTATCATAAACAATGGGTCTGAAAAGGAGCTAAATTGGGAAAACAATTGTATACTCTTTAAATTAAGTAGGTATTAATGTGAGATTATTTTAAATAAAGATTTTGTAATCTGCTGAAGCACTAAGAATAATTCAAACAAAATATAATTACAGAAACATTGAGGAGATTAAAATAGTCCACTGGAAATATCTACCGGGAGCAAAATAAGTCATTAATGGAAGAATGAGAGTACCACCCCCACCCCAAATTTAGACATATAACAAATAGTATGATGTCAAGCATAAATCATACCTCATCCATAATTACATTAATGCAAAGAGACTAAAACTTTAGATAAAAAGCACAGACTGACAGAATAGACTTTTAAAAATATGACCAGTTTTTTGTTGTTTTAAAAAGACACATTTTAGGGGCACCTGGTTGGCTCAGTGGGTTAAGCCTCTGCCGTTGGCTCAGGTCATGATCTCAGGGTCCTGGGATGGAGCCCCGCATTGGGCTCTCTGCTCAGCAGAGAGCCTGCTTCCCCCTCTCTCTCTCTGCCTGCCTCTGCCTACTTGTGGTCTCTCTCTCTGTCAAATAAATAAATAAAATCTTTAAATAAAAAAAAAGACACATTTTAGATTTAAATTACAGATAGGTTAAAAGGAAAATGATGGAAATATATGTGCCTTTTAAATAGTAACCAATGAAAAAATGGAATGGATGTATTGATACCAGATAACTTAAAATTTAAGATAAAAACAAACAAACAAACAACAACAAAAACTTATACAGACCAAAGGGTTTTTTTTATAATAAAATTATCAATCTTATAGAAAGGCAAAGCAATGATCAACAAATATGTAACTAAAGAACACCAAAAGATGATGTAAAAAAAACAAAATAATTGAAAGGAAAAATAGACAATACAAAAAAAAATTCTTGCAGACTAATGACTTATAATGAATTGAACAACTGAACACAGGATTGAAAAATGACCTAAGATCTAAGCAATACTACACCTAACACTTCCAGAGAACACTTCAAACAACAACATCAGGAAATGCAATTTTCTAAAATGAATCTAGAATATTCTCCATGAAAACAGAGAATAGTTCTGGTAGTTCATAAAATAACCCTCAACAAATTGCACTTCATAAAATGAAATATTTTTACTTAAAAAAATACAACTATGAAAAGATATGCATGAGAAAACATTTATATAGCACTTATATGATATGGTGCTTATATTTGGAATATATAAAGAACTCCTAAAACTCAACAATTAAAAGACAAAAAAGATTTTTAAATGGTAAAAGATTTTAATAGATAATTATGAAAAGAAGAAAGGGTTGAAAGTCTCAGAAACATCTGTAGATAGTTCTTTATGGTTCTTAAGTATATGCTCCTACCTACATCTCAGAGTCAGCAATAGAATATCAAATTATCTCAATTTGAATATATCTAATTATTTTATCTGTAACATTTCTCTTCATGTTATTCTGCAGCATTTCTCTCAACCTACCCAGAGAAAATCTTCTATTTTTAAAAGCTCTTATAATTACATTAGAGTCCATTCCCCATATAATCTGAGATAGCTCCATTGTCAGGCTCTAATTTTAATAACACTGGCAAAATCCCCCTTTCCATGTAAGGTAACATACTTATAGATTCCAGGATTAGAGTATGGATATCCCTGGGAGTGCTTGCTGCTAACTACATATAGCTCCAACATAGTGGGTTCTAACAGGTTAATCAAGGAGGTGCTCTCCTACTCTACTCTACACCTTGCTCTGCAGAATCAGGTAACAGTACTCTGGAGTATCCAATTTGGTAGTTTGTGGAGTCTCACAGAGTATTTATCACCTGTGCCTTTCCCAAGGAAATAGGCGATGTTCTGATTTGCCTACTAAGTTAGTATGGTAGGTCTGAGAGAGAAGCTGATATACCATTTCCTATTTGGGGAAAGCAGGTAGTACCCCAGTTGCTCAACCAGGAAAGTTTCACCACAACCAGGTAGGTGTGGTGGCAAGCTGAGCCTCTATTCCCATACAGCAGCAAGGAAACTTAACAAAGCAGCACAAGGTTGAGCTAGTGGCCACTCCAAATAATACACTTCCACCATTACTACCCAATGTCAGGAAGAGGAAATAAGGCAGTGAGAATCCAAGCTACTTAGCACCCTACTTTCCACACACATATCTGTCATCACTGGGACCCAATGAGTGGCTGAGCCTCAACACCCACTGCTGAATGAAGCAGTGTGAGTCAGGATTACTGGATACTTCAGTACCCCCTCCCCTTCACTCACACTTTACAACAGCAAGGCCCGGTGGGGATCTGAGCCTTCACCATACACCTTCTATGAAGAAGATAGAATAGGTGGTACAAGGAAGGATTAGTTGGCATATAGCTTCTTCCTTTTTAAGTCAGCAGGAACCATAAGAAGTTAAGCTTATACCCCTATCACACAGAGATAACACAGTGGGTGTTGGCTGTATGGTTCTCCTTTCCTTTAAGTTTGTGAGGCTAGTAGAGAAGTAAGGTACTTTCCCACTTGGAGGCAACAAGATGGTATGAATAAGTGCCTGGCTTTTTCCAGGATTGAGTTGGTGGGGCCAAGTGGTAAATTGAACATAAGCACCCAAACATCCATAGTACCACAGCTTAATAGCATTCCCAGATCAAGGCAGAAAGAAAAAAGTACATAGTTCTTGTGCAGAATAACAAAATGTCCTGATTATAACTGAAATCACTCTTCATACCAACACTCATAAAAATTACAAGTTGAATGAGAAACAAACAAACAAACAAACACAAAAACAGACACCAATGTGGAAATGAATTAAATGTTGGAATTCTCTGTTAAATAGTTTAAAGCAGACTTCATAGAAGTTGCTACAAGCAATTAAGGGTTCTCTTGAAATAAATGGGAAAAAAAATCTTGGTAAAGAAATAGACGTTGCAGGGCAACGTTGCACCTGGGTGTCTCAGTGGGTTAAGCCAATGCCTTCGGACTCCTGGGATGGAGTCCTGCATCTGGCTCTCTGCTTGGTGTGGAGCCTGCTTCCTCCTCTTTCTCTCTCTGCCTGCCTCTCTTGTGATCTCTGTCTGTCAAATAAATAAATAAAATCTTAAAAAAAAATAAATAGATGTTGCAGAAAAGTGACAAATAGAAATTATAAAACTGAGGGGTACCTGGGTGGCTCAGTAGGTTAAGTATCTCCCTTTACCTCGGGTATGATTTCAGGGCCCTGGGATAGAGCCCACAATAGGCTCCTGGCTCAGTGGGAAGTCTGTTTCTCCCTCTCCCTCTGCCCGTCCCCCCACTTGTACTCTCTCTTACTTACTCTCTCAAATAAATAAATAAAATCTTTAAAAAAAGAAATTATAAAACTGAAAATTACAATAAAAACAAACTTTCTTGATGGAGAAAATACTAGAGGGGAAGTAACACAGGATATAAGTAGTGAACTTGAGGATAGATCAGTGGAATTTATTCAATCTGAACAATAGAAAGGAAGCTGAAATAATAGAATGTCAAGGACCTGTGGGACAAAGCAAAAGAACAAATGTTTGTATAATGTGAGACCTAAAAAGAAAGGAGAAAGTAGAATTGAAAAATATTCAAGGATACAATGGCAGGAAATTCTCCAAATTTGGTGGAAGACATAAACCTACAGATTTGAGAGATTGAATGAGAGGCAACCCAAAGAAATCAACACAAAAATATATAATACTAAAATTCTGAAAATTAAGACAAAGAAAAAAAATCTTAAGAGGAGCTAGAGGTAAATGGCACGTTAAAGGGAATATCTGTAATAATTGACAGTGGATTCCTCATCTGAAACCACAAATACCAGAAGAAAATTGCACAGCATTTTTCATGTGTTAAAAGAAAAGAACTGTCAAACTGGATAAAATATATTTCAGGAATTAAAGGGAAATAAAGACATTTTGAAATAAGAAGAACTAAGAAAATGTGTTGCTAGTACATATAACCTTAATAGCTAAAGTAAGTTCTCAAAACAGAAAGATGTTATAGGAAAAGTCTTGATACTTTAGAAAGGCCTTAAAGGAACTTCTGTTCTGAACAAGATGGTGTAGACCAGAAGACCTCTTCCATAATAAGTAAACCATAAACTCTTAAAATATTGTGAGATATAACCAAAGGAGAGCCAAACGTAGTATGGGAAGGAAAAACTTTGAGACTGCACTACTGGAGGAACATCAAAGCACTAGGGCATATTAAGTTCCCTTTCTCCCCAACAGAAGAGGGTGAGCCAGCAATGGTATTTCTCATCTTCAGATTAGTAACAGAAGGCAGCCAGGTAGGCTTGTTTCCCACCAAATTAAACATGATTCTCTCTCATAGTTTTAGGTAAGTTTGGTGTCACTAGCAAGGGGAATCAATCACAAATTCTACTTACAAAAGCCAGTAGGGGAACAGTTATCCTTCCCTTCCATGTCTAAAACACTTCCTGTCTCTGCCGAGACAGTGGAGTGGCTTGGAGAGGGTACATGTAATGGGGATCATGACTTAATAAATGCTTAACCCAAAAAGGATATTCGTTCTACCACAAATGATTGAAGATACTGTTACAAGTATCCATAAAGGAGAAATTTTCATCTTTACATTTAATAACTGAGAAAAATACCTAATATAAGTAAGACTTCTACACTTTACATAAGGTAAAATTCTAATATACTATAATAAATTATGCATGTATGCCATAATAGTTAAAGCACCCACTAGTTAAAGTGCCTGGGTGGCTTAGTTGGTTAAGCAGCCAACTCTTGATTACAGTTCAGATCATGGTCTCAGGGTCCTGGGATCAGGCTCCATGCTCAGTGGGGAGTCTGCTTAAGGAGTCTTTCTCTCCTTCTCCTTCTGCCTCCCCCACTCACATTCTCAAGTATGTGTGCTCTCTCTCTCTCTCAAATAATTAAAACTTAAAAAAATATAAAGCAAATATGAGAAAACTTTGCAAAGCAATATAAAATGAAAATAACAAAACTTTAAATACATCAAGATGGAATTCTATGATAGTTGTCTTTCTCCGATTGACTTATTTCACTAAGCATGATACGCTCTAGTTCCATCCACGTCGTCGCAAATGGCAAGATTTCATTTCTTTTGATGGCTGCATAGTATTCCATTGTGTATATATACCACATCTTCTTGATCCATTCATCTGTTGATGGACATCTAGGTTCTTTCCATAGTCTGGCTATTGTAGACATTGCTGCTATAAACTTTCGGGTACACGTGCCCCTTCGGATCACTACGTTTGTATCTTTAGGGTAAATACCCAGTAGTGCAATTGCTGGGTCATAGGGTAGTTCTATTTTCAACATTTTGAGGAACCTCCATGCTGTTTTCCAGAGTGGTTGGACCAGCTTGCATTCCCACCAACAGTGGAGGAGGGTTCCCCTTTCTCCACATCCTCTCCAGCATCTGTCATTTCCTGACTTGTTAATTTTAGCCATTCTGACTGGTGTGAGGTGATATCTCATTGTGGTTTTGATTTGTATTTCCCTGATGCTGAGTGACGTGGAGCACTTTTTCATGTGTCTGTTGGCCATCTGGATGTAGCAACATGGGGGGGTAGGGGGATAGGAGAAGAATAAATGAAACAAGATGGGATTGGGAGGGAGACAAACCATAAATGACTCTTAATCTCACAAAACAAACTGGGGGTTGCTGGGGGGAGGTGGGATTGGGAGAGGGGGAGCGGGCTATGGACATTGGGGAGGGGAGGCGAACCATAAGAGACTATGGACTCTGAAAAACAACCTGAGGGTTTTGAAGGGTCAGGGGTGGGAGGTTGGGGGAACAGGTGGTGGGTGATGGGGAGGGCACGTTTTGCATGGAGCACTGGGTGTTGTGCAAAAAGAATGAATACTGTTACGCTGAAAAAAAAATAAATAAATAAAAAGGGAAAAAAAATAAATAAATAAATAAAAAAAAATAAAAATAAAAATAAAAACCACCAAATTGTACACAATAAATGGATAAGTTGTATAGTGTGCAAAAAAAAAAAAAAAAAAGATGGAATTCTAAATAAAACATTCAAGTTCTTCACATAAAATAATAATAATAATAATAATAATAATAATAAAAGGAGAGGAATTAGAAGTAGAACAAACAGAAGGCAAATAATAAAATGGCAGACTTAAGCCCCAATATTTTAGTAAGTACTTTCAATATAATGGTTTAAATACACTAGTTAGGAGCATCTGGGTGGTTCGGTCAGTGGAAGTGTTCAACTCTTGATTCTGACTCAGGTCATGATGTCAGTGTCATGAGATGGAACTCCCTTTGGAGCTCCATGCTCAGTGGGGAGTCAGCTCAAAGACTCTCTCCCTCTGCCCCTCCCCCCACTCCCTCCATTCAGGCATGCATTCTCTTTCTCTTGTGCTAAAAAAAAAAAATAGATTTTAAAAAAATACACTAATTAAATAACAGAGAACAGTTAAGTAGAAAAAAACATGTTCCTGGTATATGCTGTATACCAGAAAATTAATTCAAATTCAACAATATAGATAGGCCAACTCTAAAATGGCAGAAAAGGATATACTGTTCTGTCTTAATTTTAAAAAGAAATAGGAATAGTCATGCAAATATTGATTAAATAGATTGCATAGCAAAGAAAATTACTACAGACAGGCAATTATGTAATTATAAAATGAAAAATCTACCAGGAAGACATAAGAATCCTAAATGTGTAAAAGAACCAAAGAACAGAGTCAAAAATCTCCTTAAGTAAAAAAAAAAAAATAATAGAGCTAAAAGAAGAAATAGACAAATCCACAATTACAGTTGCAGACACTAATACTCATCTCTCAGCAATTGATAGAACTACTAGACAACCTCAGCAAGAATGTCGAAGAAGGGAACCATAAAGTCAACAGAATTTAACTGATATTATTAAACACTCCACAATAAAAATATGTAAGACATTCAACAAAAATAGAATACCCGTTTTTCAAACAACCATGGAATATTGATTGACTATATCCCGGGCCATAAAACAAACCTTAACAGAATTAGACAATTGAAATCATGCAATGTTTTTATTTTCTGATTATTATAGAATCAACTAGAAATAACAAAAACAGAAGGAAAATATCTGAACATCTGGAAATTAACAACTTCTATATAATCGATGGGCAAAGAGGAAATGCAGTTGAAGTAAGACAGCAATAAAACATTAAAATATATTGGAAGTATCTAAGGACTGAAAGGGAAATTTACAGCACTAAAGATTTACACTATAGAAGGATGAATACCTTAAATCAATACTTTTTTTCTATCTTAAGAAATGAGTGTAAGGAGAACAAAATAAACCCAAAGCAAGTGGGAGAAAGAATAAACATCAGAACAGAAATCAGAGATTGAAAACAGAAACCCAATAGAGAAACATCAATGCAAGACAATGTGGCAAAAATCTGTTTTGAATGGTTACCTAAAACTTGTATAGCGATGTCAATAGCCCTTGATTCCATTCCCACCCAAAATGACCATTCTTTTTGAGACTGAGAGTCATAATAGACAAATTAAATTCTTTTGAGACTCATGACTCATAATGGACAAATAAAACAGCCTGTCCACATTTGGGTGGATGGATACTGGAAATTGAAGTACGATCCTCCGTAGGCAAATCAATGGAAGTAGAAGAAAGGAGCTACTTTGGTGACTAAGGGTACTCAGTGGGGTTACCAGGGCTTTTAATACCCACGCTTATCATGGAGTTAAATGAACAACAACAAAATTTCTTAACACATTGATCTGTAGAGGTTTACTGCCTATCCCTCAGGCTGTCATGCATAAACTTTGGTTCACATTATTATTTTATGGGATTATTGAATGACAAATACTGTGGCACTTGGGAGGGATATAAACCAAATTCACTATTTAGCAGTAGTATTCTTAAACTTAGATTTACGATTAATTACAAAACAGTTAAAATCATTGCCCTCTTCACTTGTTTTAGTATCATAATTTTTTCCAATGTTTATTTTAAGGCATTTCTTTATTTAGTACTGTAAGTGAACATCTTGGTTCAGCAGTTAGAGAGGAATTATTTATGACATTTATTAGAAATGTAGAGCAAATAAGTTTTATTAGTTGCATGTTTTTGGTAATTAAATAAAACAGAAAATGCAAACTATGTAATCTTATATACCTAATTATTTTTTCTCAATTTGTGTTTCATTTTGAAAATAGTGACAAAAGAGAGTGGACATAATTAACCATATATGGGATATTAATGTATGCTTGTAATAAGGATAACAGCTTTTATAGACTGGGATGATTACTTTTATAACCTAATTAAAATTTAAGAGTTAGTGTTCCTTCATTACTTAGATTGGATACTCTTTAATCCAGAAGTTTCATGTATTTTGCTTCAGAGTTTATGTATGTGAAGTGCACATTTGGAAAATGGAGACATAACACGAATGATTTAATTTCCATGTAATCAGATGAAATTTAACATTGTCTTTCCCATTTGTTTTAATCCTATGAAAATGTAATATTTCCGTGCTCATTATTTGCTTCTTAATAAAAAGAAAAAATAATATTTCCATGGCTGAAAGTCATGTCTACATACTAGCAGGTTTATTCAAACAAACTGAATGAACTAAAAGTGTGTCAAAATTAGTTTTTTTGTTGTTTTTGTTTGTTTGTTTGTTTTTTAGTTAGCATGATTGGTAGGGAAATGAGAAACTATGTTATGGGCCATGAATATCAAAGTAACTGAACTTGTCTCTCTGGATATATATTGATTTTTAGTTACTAACCGTCTTGTTTCTTTATTTTTTAAAAAAATTATTTTAAATATTGCCAGTTATTTTGGCTCATTTTAGAAATTAAATTAACTAAACCACTTCATAAAAATGAATAGGGATTAATATTTCAGGCAAAATACTATAATGTTCACTGGAAAAAAACTATGTCAACAACTTGGTAGATATTTATGAATAAAAATGGGTCCTAGAAGCTGGGGATTATGTAGTTGAATCACTATGCATTATGTCTCTATTAATTATAGTTATGAAGTCATATGGATATGAAATATCCACCAATACACAAATAAATACATCAAAGCTATGTAGTTAGGAAAGAAAATAAGGTCATATTTAATTCAGTTTGAGGAAGGTAGTCTCCAACTTGGAAAAAAAAAATAATTTGACATTCTCACACTTTTATGAAGCCATTATTTTATTAAGATTTATTTATTTATTTGAGAGAGAGAGAGAGTGTGTGTGTGTGTACATGCACAAGAAGGGGAAGAACAGAAGGAAAGACTATGAAGAAGACTCCCTGCTGAGCTTGGAGCTGGAACAGGGCTCCATTCCACAACTCCAGAAATCATGGTGTGAGCCAAAATTGAGAGTCTGACATTCAAATGACTGAGCCACCCAGGTGTCCCTATAAATCTTTTTAAAATTTCTAACATTTTGGGGCACCTGGGTGGCTTAGGCAGTTGAGTGTCAGAATTTCAGCTCAGGTTATGTGATCAATCTAAACTTGCTCAGGCGCCTTGCTCACCAGAGAGTCTGTTTGACATTCTCTCTCTCCCTCTTCCTCTGTCCCTTGCTCTGCTTGCATTCCCTAAATAAATAAATAAACAAAATCTTTAAATAAATATCTAACATTTAAAGATGTGGGTCACGTGATAAAAACAGAATTTTAATTGTATAGGACTGTATTGCAAAAATGACCACAATTCTTCATTCTTCCCTTTATCCTCAGCATTTGCAAAGCTGTTTTTAACTCCTCATAATACTACTTCTTTATGCAAGTTTGCCTTGTGACCTACTTTGGTCCATGGAATGCAACATTCTTCCAATCAGTCTTGCTTGGAACTTCACCAGTGAATAGACGCAGCTGGTGGTTTGAAGACATCATGTGAACAAGAATTAATGCGCCTCAGCCAACCATCAGATGTGGTCTCTTAGCTGACTCATAATATACCGAAGTTCTGCTGCGATCTGATGAACCAACCAGCTGTATTTAACTTTTATTGCTGGCTATCACAATCATGAACTAAAAACATGGTTTTTGTTTTAAGCTACTAAATATGAAGTGAACTATTACACAGTAATAGGTAAATGATAAAATTTACATTTAAACACATTACTTTAAATATTATTTTAAAGTAACATTAGCTTTGTAAAATTCCATCTAAAATGTAAAACAAATGTACAGTATTTGAAAGAAGTGTAAATATGGAAATTGTTGATAAACCACTATCATATTTTATTTTAGAAAATTCAAATTTTTTTGACTGAAAGCATTCAAAATAATTTTAATCATTCTTCAGATGTTGAAACTTTCTAGTTTAGACCTCTTTACTTCTCTCATATTTTCTCTTATTATATTTAATATTCAGAATGATATCCTCAGCTATATTTTTACATTTATTAAAATTTATTTTTGGAAACCTTATTATTATTTTTTTTAATTTAAAGATTTTATTTATTAACCTTACAGAGAGAGAGAGCCATCACAGGTAGGCAGGGAGGCAGACAGAGAAAGGAGGAAGCAGGCTCTCCGAGGAGCAGAGAGCCAGATGTAGGGCTCGATCCCAGTACCCTGGGATCATGATCTGAGCCGAAGGCAGAGGCTTTAACCCACTGAGCCACCCAGGAGCCCTTGGAAACCTTATTTTAATTGTCAAATATTTATTGTTGTCATTGTGCTTCTCTTTCTTATTGGTACATGCAAAACTTCCTTGACTCTATAATAACACTGTTAATCACCCCGGCCTGTTCTCTGTATTTTTCACTTATGCTACTAGATTTTCTCATCTGTGAGTTGACAATTTCCTGTTTAAAATTAATTACTGATATGAGAGTTTAAAATTATAACAATTTATTATAGAGAGAGTGATGTGTATAAGTTAAATGTTCATCATAGAGATAAATAATCAACATTGGTTAATCCTAATAAAAAATTCACACTTCTGTGTGTTTATTAATTTGTAGAACTCGAATCCCTATATCGAGAATTAAAATTTTAGAGGTGGCTATAAATTGGTCAGCAGATCTTTCATTTTTCACAAATTTTCACTGGAGGATGTATTAATGGCTATTAATACAATTTTGTTTTGTTAATTGTTTGTTTCAATCAAGACACACTTTTTCTTATGGACAACTTTGTATATACATTACCAGAAGCAAGAAGTTAAGAATATACATTTTCATTTGTAGTAGTCTTAGTCTTTTTTTTTTTTTTTTGACAGACAGAAATCACAAGCAGGCAGAGAGGCAGGCAGAGAGAGAGGAGGAAGCACGCTCCCTGCGGAGCAGAGAGCCCAATGCGGGACTCGATCCCAGGACCCTGAGATCATGACCTGAGCCGAAGGCAGAGGCTTTAACCCACTGAGCCACCCAGGCGCCCCTGTAGTAGTCTTAGTCTTAAAAATACTGCTATAAATTACAGGACAAACTCTTCTATGACATAGCAAATTAGTTTTACAAAGAAGACCCATTGTTGGCACTAGATGGAAAAACAGTTCATTTTACAGACTTGTTTTTATCATCGTAAATATACACCTAGCGATATGTATTCCTTACTCATAAACATTAGAATCCTCAACACAAAATGTCTCCTCAGCAAATACTTAATGATTGCACCCCAAATATTAAAACATATGCTTTTTATCATTATAGTTGTTATTTTCTGATTTAGGTTCAGCTCTCTCTAGAGGCTATTAAAGAATACATACATTTTTTGCTGACATTTTATCACAGCAATAAAATGAGATGGGGATCTATACTCAAAAGGCCACTAAAATCTGTCTGCATGTTTACTGCAGAAAACAACTGCTTGCCAAACACTCTGAAAAAATTCAGTAAAGTATGACCAGATTTATGGTTAAGTGTATTGTCACGCAAAACTCCCAGCAGTAACATATACTATCATAAATAATGTCTATGAAAAGAGCATCAATTAATACTATTATTTTAATGACATGCTTACCTTAGTGTATGATAAATTATCCATGTGAAGTCAGGACAAATTGAATTTATTTTTAAAGTTTTGTTTATCAAATCACATAAAAACCTACACATTTAAATCAATTTTCTTGATTAATTTCTTCCAGTTTATACTAACTTATGTTTTCATTAGTAAGAATCAGTATTCCTGCCAATGTTAGTGAGATTCTCATATGGTTAATTTTAGAAGTTCCAGGAAACAATTAGCAGTGCTCTTAATCCCATATAATTGAATACTTCTACACTAGGAAAAAAAGTCATTTAAAATATATTTTCAAAAGTGTAGTACATTGTGGATGGAGCTGAAATACTTATGTAGCAAGTGCATTATGTAATTTTTAGCAAATATTTTTTATGTTTTCTTCTAGGAGTTTTAGAATTTAATCTTTAATCCATTTTCTTTAAAAAAAGTTTTTATTTATTTGAGAATAAGAATGAGAGAAAGAGTACGAGTGAGAGGGAGAGGCAGAAGGAAGGGCAGAGAGAGCTGGAGAAGCAGACTCCCCACTAAGCAGGGAGCCTGATATAATGTTAAATCCCAGCACCTGGGGATCATTTACCTAAGCTGAAGACATTAACTTACTGAGCCCTCAAGTGCCCTTCTTTAATCTATTTTCAGTTAATTTTTGAGTAGTGTAGTTAAAGTTTCAATTTTATTCTTTTGCACCTGAATATCCAGTTTCCCCAACAACATTTGTTGAAGAGACTATCCAATCCCCTTTGAGTATTGTTGACACTTGTGTCAAATATTAGTTCACAGAAAATGCAGAAGTTTATTTCTGGGCTTTCAAGTCTACTCCATTTATCCATATGTCTGTTTTCATGCCAGTAACATACTGTTTTGATTACTATAGCTTTGTAATGTTGTTTGAAATTAGGAAGTGTGAGACCTCCAGCTTTGCTCTTCTCTCTTGATATTGTTTTGTCTATTCAGGGTCTTTTGTGATTCTATAGGAATTTTAGAATTGCTTTTTCTATTTCTGTGAAAAATGCTATTGAATCTTGATAGACATTGCATTGAATGTATAGATGTTTATTCTTCTGAACAATGGGTATTGGATTTCTTTCCATTTATTTGTGGGTCTTGTTTGTTTTTTTGTTTTGTTTTGTTTTATTTTTTGTTTTTGTTTTTGTTTGTTAAAAGAAAATGTCCTATAGATTTCAGTGTACATATTTTTCACCTCTTCGGTTAACTTATTCCTAAGTATGTTATTGTTTTTGATATGTGCTAAATGGAGAGCTTTTAAAAATTGACATATTTAAAATACTTAATTTTCTACTTCCTGAAAAAGTTTTGTCTCTCAATTTATACATGTTTCTTTTAAATTATTTTAGAATGTTATATATTTTTATTTTAGAAGCCTTGCATGTCTTTCATTAATTTATTCTTGTTTATTTGTTTAAGGGCAAGAGAATGTGAGCAGGAGTGGGGGAGAAAGAGGCAGAGGGAGAGAGAGAATCTTAAGCAGGCTCCACACCCAGCATGGACCTTGATGCAGGGATCCATCTCACAACCCTGAGATCACCACCTGAGTGGAAATCAAGGGTCAAACACATATGACTGTGCCACCCAGGTGTCCCACATTAGATTTATTCTTAAGTATTTGGTGTTATGACTTTTTATGAATGGATTCAAGTGAGTTTAAAAATCTATTTTTCTACTTCTAGTATTATAATGACAAACAATATTTTTATTGGATTTGTATCCAAAAAACTTACTAAATGCACTTAACTCTAACTTTATCTTCAGGTGTTTTTGATCATATATAAATTATAGTAATCAGCATATATATATATATGCTGATTATATATATATATATTATATAAGAAAATAAGAAAATAAGAAAATAAGAAACAAAGAGAAGTGGTAAGATTTGGGAATGGAGATATAATATTATGGTAGTCAGCATATATATATATGTATATATATGTATATATGTGTATATATATATATATGTATATATATATATATACATATATATATATATATATATGCTGACTACCATAATATTATATCTCCATTCCCAAATCTTACCACTTCTCTTTGTTTCTTATTTCACTACGGAGATTAACAGAAATTGCTGAATAGAAGTAACATTTTGCTTCTAAACTTGTTTTGCTTCTAATCTCAAGAGTAAAATGCATTTTTTTTAACAGCTGGGATGTGTTTGTTTAATATTTTAAAAATCAAATTAAGAAAAGTATTGATTTGTCTAACTACGGAGATGATCAGAGTTGTCTTATTTATTCAACTGAGACAGTAATATGCATTTGTTTTTTGAATGATAAATAATAAATTTCCAATGTAAATTGATGCATTATATATTTGTATATAAGTAAATTGATTGGCTTCTGTTTAAAATATGTTGCCTATATTCTTGAGAGACATTAGTTTATAATATAGTTTTATGAAACTATAATATAGTTTTATAATAATATAGTTTTATTTCATTGTCAAGAGTTTTGTGTCCAGATTATCCTGGGACTATAGAATAAGTTGAAATTGGTTTATGTCAGATTCTCTAGCACTGGAGCCAATAGGTTTTGGGGGGTGGGGAATTCTTTCTCAATAAGGCCATAGAAGTAATTTAGTCAACAATGTGATCTTGGCTGAGACAAACTTCACTCTCATACCACAGGGAATTCATGGAGTACATATTGCAGTACAAAGGAGAACAGTCTACTAATTTTATGGAGAAGAGAGCAGCTGCAAATTTCATTAGCCAACAGTGATAGAAATTGGGGAGTGACTATGCCATTTGGTAAAGTACACTCTGGTGAATGATTGTACCCAACATAGTCTAACTCTTTGGACCATGCAGATTCAATTACTTCTCACAACTTTGTTTACTGTGTTTAGCTTAAGTCTTACTAAGATTCCGTTTAATTATAATTTTGGGAAAAATTAGCCAAGGAATGTTAATGTGAGAAACCTTAAGTCCTGTTGCTGCAGTTGGTTCTGGGGCATAACTGATGATCACTAATACTATTTTCTAGGGGCGCCTGGGTGGTTCAGTGGGTTAAAGCCTCTGCCTTCAGCTCAGGTCACGATCTCAGGAGCCTGGGATTGAGCTCCACATGGGGCTCTCTGTTTGGCAGGGAGCCTGCTTCCCCCTCTCCCTCTGCCTGCCTGCCTCTCTGCCTGCTCGTGATCTCTCGGTCTGTCAGATAAATAAATTATATATATATATACACACACACACATATATATGTATATATATATATATTTTTTTTTTAAATACTATTTCTACTATCCAGTGCAGTTTCACCTCCCATTAATTAACATTTCTGATGATCAGAATTTGCTTGCCATCTTGGTTGACTCTGAAATTCTAATCTGATACCCTGTTTATCATATTCTCACTAGACTTTATTTGTTATACTTGATCATTTACAAATAATGCCAGGCATGGGAAAACCAAGAATTGCATCAATGAACTGCTATATTATTACTTTCTGTTTCCATTGCATAAAAGCTAACCTACCTACACAGAGTGATCAGGCCCAATTTTCCTATCTCTGCTGGTTTAGTAGCAGGAGTCACCCCAAATTTTCAGATGTAGCTCTAAGTTTATCTGGTATAATTGCTAATATTGCCATTCATTGTTTTGAGCATATTTAAGTGTACTAATCAGATTTGTTTTAAATTTCATGCCTGATGACTTAATTTTCTGGGTCACCTGTGGATCAGTTTCATGTATAAGATTTTATTCTTGGTTTTTAGACTTTCAATTTTTGTCTCATTTTAATACTGGGGATATTTTATTGCATATTATACTCTGTATATGAAAATTTTAAGCAGCTCTAGATAGTTTTATTTCCCTTCAGGGAAGAATTAACTTGCTCTTTGCAAGAAGTTAAAGTAAGGGCGTATTTCTGTGTTTCAATAAAAAACTCAATTTTTTTGAGCCTGTGTTGTAGGCTTGTCTTTATCTGGTTTGTATTTTATTTTAGGCCATAGCTCTTTAGAAGACTCAACTGAATGCCTGCGGTGTTTATTGCTGTCCTTTCTCCTCACCCATCTTACAATCCAATTTTGCTTCCACTGCAACATAAGACTACTGAAAGGTCTTAGCTTTTAGTCACTTAACAATTTCTTTCTGATTGATATCTTGGCTTCTTGCCCCCATGCTTTCTAGGATTTACCAGTGACCTACAGTATTAAAGCACTCAGAATTCTGGGATCACTTATCTGAGTCATTTTTCTCCAAGATTTCTGTTTCTCACATCTTCGATGTCTTATTACTTCTGGAAACAAAAATTTGTCTCCTCCATAACAATATCTCAAACTCAACTTTTCTGCTTTCTGCTAGACCTTTATGCCTTTTTCTGAGATGTAAGAAAAAAAAATCCCCAACATAAAAAGAAGTATAATTCTGGCCCCCTGCAATTTGTTTATTTTCTCTTCACAATCTTTTTGCTTCAAGTTTCAGTTACTTGTGCTCTCTGATAGTGAGTACCAGATGTTTTTGGCACTTCTTCAGTTTTATGGATGTGCTTTTCTGATTTATACTACTCAATGGTAATCAGTTGTGGAATACCACTTTTTATGATTCCAATACAATGAAATCCTTTGGGACTCGTTTTAATGGGCCAGCACAGGATTTGTGTGTGTGTGTGTGTGTGTGTGTGTGTTTAATTATTGAAAAAAAAAAAAAGACTACTATTTGGAAAAATAAAAACACTATTCTACAATTATTACACAGTGGTTTTCACGTGATTAAATCCCTGGTCCTGCTCAAGTGGAATTAGACTTCATTTCTTTAATCAGTATTTCTGCATCACCTATAACTTTGGAGTGTGTGTAACTGCCTAATTGGAGGTTTCATTTAAACAGCAATTCTTAGGTTATTATAATACTAAAAATCATTTTTAGGGGAACCTAGGTGACAGTTGGTTAAGCATCTGCCTACAGGTCATGATTCCAAAGCCCTAGGATTAGGCCCCGCATCTGGCTTCCTGCTCAACAAGGAATCTGCTTCTCCTTCTCCCTCTGTTGCTCCCTCTGCTTATGCTCTCTCTCCCTCTCTCTCTCTGTCAAATAAACAAATAAAATCTTTAAAAATATATTTTTTAGGGCGCCTGGGTGGCTCAGTGGTTTAGGCCGCTGCCTTCGGCTCAGGTCATGATCTCAGGATCCTGCTTCCCTCTCATTCTCTCTGCCTGCCTCTCTGCCTACTTATGATCTCTCTCTGTCAAATAAATAAATAAAATCTTTAAAAAAAATATTTTTTAGAAACAAGATATAATCACTAAGTTAGAATTTTATAATAGGTAGGTATTATGGGAAGAGCTGTGTCCCCAAAAAGATGAGGTCCTGACACTTAGGACCTGTTATTATGACCTTATTTGGAAATACAGATTTTGCAAGTGATGAAGTTAAGATGCAGTGTTTAGACCCTAACCCAATTTGCTGTCCTTATAAGAAAAGGAAATATAGAGATAGTAGACACATGGGAAGATGGTATAAAGACACAGAGAAAATACTATCTACAAACCAGTGAATGTCTAACACTACCAGAAATTAAAATAGAAGCATAGAACAGATTCCCCTTTGCACCCTTCAGAAGGAACTAGCAACCCAAGCAATACCTTGATGTAAGTTAGTCTTCTAAACTACAGAATTGGATTGCATAATCCACCTAGATTATGGTACATTGTTGAGGTAGCCTCAGAGAACTAATACAATAGATCAACCACTTGGAAGGTATAATCTCTAAACCTAGAACCCAGGAAAACTATGAATCCAAATCTCCCTGGACCCTTTTACTCTAGGATCCAAAGAGAAGAAATCATTAATTGTTCTTTGCATCAGCCTCCAAGGGCAAGTTTTATAGAAGGTGATAAAAGACTGGAGTTTCAAGTGTATTTCTTAAAAATGGAAATAAACATAGGGATATGAATAAACTAAAGGGAAGAATTTTTAAAAGTTAACAGGATTTGAAACAGCTTATATCAACAGAAATAGTAAACAGAATAAGAATATAAACATATTAATACTGTTATGCTAAAAAAATAAATAAATTTAAGTAGTAAAAAAAAAAGAATATAAACATATTAAATTATAGTTAAGAGTAGGTTAGGTAGACCAGCCTTCCCTCTTCCACCTCTTAAACCCATCTCCTACAACCATCCTCCACCCACCCCACAAAAGGAGATAATGTTCTCCAACTGTAGGTAAGGATAATGATTCAATGACATTAAGCACATTTCAAAGTTCATATAGGTTTTCTGAGAGATATTAGATTCAAATGCAGTGCTTGATGGCTTAAATGATACAATATTTTTTTAGTTACCAAGAAAGTCAGGCTAGCCATTCTATTTTGAAAGCCATCGTATCCTCAATTTATTCCATATTGAATTATGTTCCCAGTTATGCATATGTAGTTTCTATGGTCCTTGACATTAGGAACTGAACTCTAACTGCTATAAATATATAATGTGAAACAAATGTCTTTCATTACCCAATTATATTTGAATATATAATGAGTATTTCAAGTACCAGAGATTTTAATAACTAATTAAATATATTTCCCCATTAGGAGAAGCGACTATAACCATTCATTATGATTGAACATTGGAACAATTCTAGATGATCAAGGAGATTTAGTCAGAGGACAAGGAATCAGAGAATTTTCTAAGAAAAGGAAATAGCAACGTTATGCCTCAGAATCTGAAAAAATATTAGAATTTAAGAGAAATTTAGGGCAGGCAAGAATGGAAAATTTAGAAGTGAGATGGAAAAATCACATAAAAATTAACTGAAAGAATTGCAGAGGACATAACATAGATCCATGCAGGTGATGCACAGTGCTGACCATACTGAGAGACACATGATAACTGTGCATTGATTAACAGGACAGGTCATAATTTACTTAATTAAATTACTGGATCATTATAGGTCTTTAATTTTTAATTATTAAAAAATAGCTGATCTTTTATAATCTTGCTCAATTTGTTGGAATTTGGACACAGTACAAATGATATTCTGGAGAAATAGTATTCTAATTTCTTATTAAACTATGTTCCCAGTTTACATTAGCAATTTGAGACCCTTGATATTATAAATAATTTTGTATATGCATCTCCATAATTACTAGGTAGTTTCTAAAGTGCATACATATATTTTAGAAGGTGGATTTCCCTACCGAATGGCACATATGGTTCTATTTCTCTTAGAAATTTGTTCAATTTATACTATCATCAAAATTGTATGGGTAACTTTGTTTCTAAAACTTCTTTTACAATTTTATTTTTAAAGTGTGTTTGGGCTATGAAGGATTTTTTTAATTAATTAATTTATTTGTTTGAGATAGAGAATGTGTGCATAGGAGAGCAGGGGGAGGGGTAACAGAGGAGAAGGAGAGAGAGATTCCCCGTTGAGCACAAAACCCCAAGCAAGCTTGATCTCAAGATACTGAGATTATGACCTGAATGGACATCAAGAGTGGGATGCTTGATGAACTTATCCATGCAGGTGCCCCATCTATGACGTTTGTTTCTGTTTTTGTTTTTCTCTTAATGACTTGGTTGCCATTCCACTTTTATATTGGACTATTGTTTTGTTTTGTTTTGAATTTTTTTAAAGATTTTATTTATTTATTTCATACACAGAGAGAGAGAGAGAGATCACAAATAGGCAGAGAGGCAGGCAGAGCGAGGGGGAAGCAGGCTCCCTGCTCAGCAGAGAGCTGGATGTGGGACTCGATCCCAGGACCCTGAGATCATTACCTGAGCTGATGGCAGAGGCTTTAACCCACTGAGCCACCCAGGTGTCCCTGTTTTGAATTTTTCTAAGTGTAACTTTACATTTACAATAAAGTTGAGAGAAAGGTGCAGAGATTTCCAATATGCTCTCTGCCTCCCACACATGCTTAACCTCCCTCATTATCAACTCCCTTACCAAGTGTTTCATCAGTTATAATCTATGAACCTACATGGAAACATCAAAATCATTCAAAGTCCCTAACTTGCTTTAGGATTCACTGTTGTTATTGTGAATTCTTTGGAATTTGGAGAAATGTATAATGGCATGTACCCACCCTTATGCTTGCATATAGAGTATTGTCAATACTCTAAAAATCCTCTTGTGTTCTGTTTATTCATTCCTCTTTCCCAACCCTGAGCAACCACTTATCTTTCTATTGTCTCCTTAGTTTTGCATTTTCCAGAATTATATAGTAGGAATCATAGAGTGTGCAGACTTTTCAGATTGGCTAGTTTCACTTACTAATATGCATTTCCATTTCCTCCATGTGTTTTCATGGCTTGTTGGCTCATTTATTTTTATTGTAGAATAATATTCTATTGCCTGGATCTACCAGTTTATCCATTCATTTACTGAAGGACATCTTGGTTGCTTCCTGGTTTTGAAAATTATGGATAAAGCTGCTATAAACATCCATGTGAAGGTTTTGTGTGGCCCTAAGTTTTCAGTTCCTTTAGATAAATAACAATGAGTGAGATTGCTGGATTGCTTGGTAACAATATATTCAGTTTTGTAAGAAACAAGCAAACTTTTTTAAAGTGTCTGTATCTTAAGCAGGGCACTTGTGATGAGCACTGGGTGTTAGGTGTAAGTGATGAATCACTAAATTCTGCACTGGAAACCAATTTTACCATATATGTTAACTAACTAGAATTAAATAAAAAATTGAAATCAAATTTTTTAAAAAAGTAGCTCTACTGTTTTGCACTATTACCAACAATGAATGAAGTTCTTATTGCTCTATATCCTCAACATCCTTTGCTGGCGTCAGTGTGCTGGATTTGGGCATTCTAATAGGTGTGTAGTAGTATCTCTCTGTTATTTTAATTTGCAATTTCCTGATAGCATATGATGAAGAGCATCTTTTGGTGTGCTTATTTGCCATCTGTATATCTTCTTTATTGAGGGATCAAAGTTTTAAGTCTACTTTTTAATCAGGTTTTTTTTTCTTCTTCAGTTTGTTTTTTTTCTGTAGTTTTGTTAGAACTTGTATTATATAAAGTAGATTACAACTTCATCATATACATGCCAAGATGTTCTTTTTAAAATAATGTTTATAATTATTACTTGTTAATAGCACATTAAGTTTGTATGACCTAGTGACCATTATCTCTATGATTTCAGATATTAATATATTTTAGGCAGACTTCCTTCAATTAGACCTAATGTCTATTCTATTATAATACTATTATGGCTTTATTTCTTATATGCAAATATTTGGTCCACCTATACATTTTATAATGATGTCTAAAGAACTGTATAGCTTAATTGTATTCCAAACATTTACTCAATTACAGTAATGCCAATCACTAGAAAAATATATATATTCATTTATTTTTAAACCTTATCCCTATCAAATGATTATATATAATTATAAATAAATATAAATGTGTAATTAGATATAAGTCTTGCATATAATTAAATATATATGTTGTTTGTTTTTATTTATTTATATTCCAAGTGTATATAAGTCTGTCCATTTTGCATCAATCCCATAAACTTTATTTTACTATATATTTTTAGTATGCTTTTTGATCTATGATATGGACTGGATGTCTGTGTCTTCCCCAAATTCATATATTGCAGCTTAATTCCCAATTTGGTGATATTTGGAGATGAGTCCTTTGGGAGGTAATAAGGACTTGAGAGTGAGATCCTTGTGAATGGGATTAATGTTCTCAGAAGAACAGAAAGAGACTAGGTTGCTCTTACTCTGTTTTCCCCATGTGAGGATACAAGAAGGTGGCTGACTCCACAGACTGCTAGTGTCATGATCTTGTGCTTCCCAGCCTCCAAAATTGTGAGAAATAAATACTTGTCATTTAACCCATCCAGTTTATGGTATTCTTGTTATAGGGGTCATAAAATGACCAAGACAATCTGGTACGATTGTTTTGCTCTAAAAAGTTATGAAGTATGTGATGATTAATTTTGTCTGCCATGGATGTCCAGATATTGGTTCAAACATTATTCTGGGTGTATCTGTAAGAATATTTCTGATTGAGATTAACATCTAAAAAAATACACTGAAAAAAGCAGATTGCTCTCCCTAAAGAGGATGGACCTCATCAAATCAGTTCAAGATCTGAATAGAACAAAAAGACTGAGCAAGACTGAAATTATTATGCCCGACTACCTTCAAGCTGAGATATAAATTTTTTCCTGTTCTCGTATCCTGACTAAAATTTCAGCTCTTTCTGAGTCTTGAGCCTGCAGGCTTTCAGACTAGAACTGTGCTATCAGTTCTCCTGGGTCTCCTGCTTTCCAACTGCTGATCTTGGGACTTGACAATCTACATAATTGCATGAGTTAATTTCTTATAGTAAATTTATTTCTACATATGTACAGAGAAATATATATATGCATATATATTTATATATATAGTTTATATTAATTAAAATAAATATTCAAATATACCAATGACACTTAGGCAGATGAATATCATTAACATAAAAATCCTAAGAAACAAAGCTCATAATTTTTTTCTATCATATTTAATGATAAATACATATTTGAATTTTTACTCACATCTGGAAAGAAACAATATTTATTATTATATGTGCTTTTATGTAATCACTTATAAAGAAAAACAAAAAGAAAAAGATTTTTTAAAATTATTTTGGTGCATGTCTTCAATACATATAAAATAGATGTGTATTTTTAAATCTTTTGATACATCCCTAAGATAACTTTAGGTTCCTTAACAATCAAGCGTGGGACTATAGCTCAATTATAAAATGACTGATATGAAATGCTATTCTTAACTTTATCAAAGCTATTACTTTTATAATTCTATGCCTATTAAAAATTATATGGCTACCACTTTAACAACTTTTCCTAAATTATATTACATTTTAACTTGAGATTTTTACTTTTTCCTTTAAATAAAGAGAACATTTCAACTAAAATATATTATATCTACCCCAAAACTAGGAAACCAAAACAATTTATACTTAATTTGTGTTTTATTTTTCTTTTCGCAAGACGAGAATATTGGGCAGTCATTAAATAATAGAACAAATTATTAATCCCAAATTGCTACTAATTTCTTTAATATACAGTAAAGAAACTTGAATCTTTCTTAGAGACTGACTATAAATATTTCTCTCTCCTCTTTATGTTAATATGAAAGACTAAGCTGCTTATCTTGATTTTATATATTTTTGTCATTAGTAGTCCAACAAGCAACTCCATTAAGTGCACTTAGTCTTGGAACATTGGGTTTGACTCTGGAGAAATCCAGTTTCATTTTTTTCACTCTTGTAAGAAGAGCAGCTAACCAATCTTTTTCCCTTTCCGGAGGCAAAAATTTATCTAAAGGCAAAATTTATCTAAAGAGGCAAATTATCTAAAATTTAGATAATTAGTTTCAAGTAATTATTTTATTTCTAATTGTAGGAAACCGTAGTCCTTCAGTTACATCTTATGATTAATTTTCAATCATCACATTTTAAACTCTTACAAATATAACAAAAATTGAAAAACAACATATCTGTCTAATAGGAACAGTGTAGCATATAAACTGTATCCCCTTCCAACAGGTGTATCTTACCCAATAAAGGCTTTTCCCAAACACTTTTATTACCTAAGGAGAGATACTAACGTTACAATATGTGCTACTTTGAAAAACATATTTTTAAATAAAATAATGGAGCATGTCTAATATTTATATAATCATTTACAACCATTGTTCTCTGAGTCACAGTTTCTGTACCTTTAGAAAAGGCATTAAAACACAAATATTCTTAATAGACTTGTGAGGCATCAAGGAAATATGTGACATGCAATTTGTTTTTCACTTAGTTTTTTAACCATCTTACTAGGTCATTGTCTCTAAGATACTAATACTATTTTTGTTTTTTCTTCCCTCAACTTGGCATTTTCCCCATTTCCTATCATCTGTTGTTGGGTTTGGTCAGCAAACCCTGAGATGGCAAATGAAAAGATTAGGCCAGAAACTTAAGTAGGAGAAAGGAGAGGGCTTGGGGACCAAACATTCTAGTGGTGAAATGCCCCAAGTCAAGCTCTACCTCCATTTTCATTATGCATATTACTGTTACAACAAAGAATTAAGATTAAAAAGGAATGTAAAATTTCGATAACTATGGCAGTGACATTTTCCGGCATTGTGTGATTAGAACTGTGTTCATGACCTGTAGACAGGAAGTAGGTGATTATTAAGGATTTATGTCTAGCCTAAGCATATGTCCCCTGGGAGATAATGTTGACATTATCTTAACATATGTTAAGCATATGTCCCCTGGGAGATAATGTTGAGCCACAATTCGGATCTGGCTGTTTTCAGCCCAGAAACTTCAAAGGGGGCCCAGGTTTTTGGTCACTCCTTCTTTGCTTTTTCAAATAGCCTCTCCCATTTTATTTATTTTTTCAGCGTAACAGTATTCATTCTTTTTGCACAACACCCAGTGCTCCATGCAAAACGTGCCCTCCCCATTACCAACCACCTGTTCCCCCAACCTCCCACCCTTGACCCTTCAAAACCCTCAGGTTGCCCCAACCTCCCTCCCCTGACCCTTCAAAACCCTCAGGTTGTTTTTCAGAGTCCATAGTCTCTTATGGTTCGCCTCCCCTCCCCAATGTCCATAGCCCGCTCCCCCTCTCCCAATCCCACCTCCCCCCAGCAACCCCCAGTTTGTTTTGTGAGATTAAGAGTCATTTATGGTTTGTCTCCCTCCCAATCCCATCTTGTTTCATTTATTCTTCTCCTATCCCCCTACCCCCCCATGTTGCTTCTCCATGTCCTCATATCAGGGAGATCATATGATAGTTGTCTTTCTCCGATTGACTTATTTCACTAAGCATGATACGCTCTAGTTCCATCCACGTCGTCGCAAATGGCAAGATTTCATTTCTTTTGATGGCTGCATAGTATTCCATTGTGTATATATACCACATCTTCTTGATCCATTCATCTGTTGATGGACATCTAGGTTCTTTCCATAGTCTGGCTATTGTAGACATTGCTGCTATAAACATTCGGGTACACGTGCCCCTTCGGATCACTATGTTTGTATCTTTAGGGTAAATACCCAGTAGTGCAATTGCTGGGTCATAGGGCAGTTCTATTTTCAACATTTTGAGGAACCTCCATGTTGTTTTCCAGAGTGGTTGCACCAGCTTGCATTCCCACCAACAGTGGAGGAGGGTTCCCCTTTCTCCACATCCTCGCCAGCATCTGTCATTTCCTGACTTGTTAATTTTAGCCATTCTGACTGGTGTGAGGTGATATCTCATTGTGGTTTTGATTTGTATTTCCCTGATGCCGAGTGACGTGGAGCACTTTTTCATGTGTCTGTTGGCCATCTGGATGTCTTCTTTGCAGAAATGTCTGTTCATGTCCTCTGCCCATTTCTTGATTGGATTGTTTGTTCTTTGGGTGTTGAGTTTGCTAAGTTCCTTATAGATTTTGGATACTAGCCCTTTATCTGATATGTCGTTTGCAAATATCTTCTCCCATTCTGTCAGTTGTCTTTTGGTTTTGTTAACTGTTTCCTTTGCTGTGCAAAAGCTTTTGATCTTGATGAAATCCCAATAGTTCATTTTTGCCCTTGCTTCCCTTGCCTTTGCCGTTGTTCCTAGGAAGATGTTGCTACGGCTGAGGTCGAAGAGGTTGCTGCCTGCATTCTCCTCAAGGATTTTGATGGATTCCTTTCTCACATTGAGGTCCTTCATCCATTTGGAGTCTATTTTCGTGTGTGGTGTAAGGAAGTGGTCCAATTTCATTTTTCTGCATGTGGCTGTCCAATTTTCCCAGCACCATTTATTGAAGAGGCTGTCTTTTTTCCATTGGACATTCTTTCCTGCTTTGTCGAAGATTAGTTGACCATAGAGTTGAGGGTCGATTTCTGGGCTCTCTATTCTGTTCCACTGATCTATGTGTCTGTTTTTGTGCCAGTACCATGCTGTCTTGATGATGACAGCTTTGTAATAGAGCTTGAAGTCCGGAATTGTGATGCCACCAACTTTGGCTTTGTTCTTCAATATTCCTTTGGCTTCAAATAGCCTCTCCCAAGGAGGATTGTGCTTATCATATCTTAGCTAGCCAGACATTGCAGATTCCGACAATCTGTCATATTCATCTTGGCAAAAAATGGCCAGGTGATAATTATTAGCTAAATATATTGGATCTGAGGAAATGATATTCTTTTTTTGTAAAGATTTATTTATTTATTATTTGAAAAAGAGCACAAGCAAGCATGGGGTGGAAAGGGAGAGAGAGGATCTCAAACAGATTTCCCACTGACAGCAGAGCCCGTTATGACATGGAGTTCAGTCTCACAGCGTTGAGATCATGACCTGAGCCAAAATAGAATCCCACGCATAACTGAGTACCCAGGCACTCCAGGGAATGATACTCTTAAAATATGCTGCTCAAATATGCCTATAATCAATACCAAATGAAATTAAGTAGACATTGGAAATTATAAAGTAATTCGTATTTCCATTTATCAACTGGGAGAAAAATAATTTTCACCAATTCTAGTGGTGTCATACATTCTTTTAGAACACTAACCAAATCAAACTCCACATTTCTGAATGAACATATTTTAACCACTCAACAGTAAAATTATTTTTGATAAACTGCTACCTTCCCAATTTAAATACATACATTTAAATACATACAGGAAAAAAATGTTTTTTTCTACTCCAATCAAAGTCATTGCTTCTCTCAGACATACTAGATCAATTCTTGTTTTTGCAAAGTTTTAATATATTAAATCGATTGACATAATACTAGCAGAATGAAAAATAAAGACATATACAAAACATAGGAAGAGGACTCTGTAATACTCTAATTTATATTTGTATACATTTATGTATTTATTGCCATTCCATTTTAGAATATACACACTCCTTGAGTTCCAGGACTTTGTTTATTATCTGGTACTGTGAGCACCTAGGACATTGTTTGGTACAAAATACGAACTTAATAATTACTTGTTGAATAAAATAATGAAATATGTTAAATAAATGAATTAATAAATATTGCAAATGACAGAGAGAGAAGACAAGAGATTACAAGGAAGGAAAAGATATGTAATTCTAATAATATATATTTAGTTAATGAGTACCTTTTGTGTGCTAGGACCCATGGTTTGTATTTTTACCTACTGAGTTCCTTCCACAAGCTATAATTATATGTTTTTCATATCAAATAGTACATGCATATAATGCATAATTATTTGTATATATCAAAATTCTATATATTTATTATTATCATTGCATAGTCATTATAACTATCACTTAGGTAAATAAAGTAGTTTGTTCAAGGTTAAATGATTAACAAATATAGAATGATGATTCTATGTTCATGTTTCTATCCTCTACAGACAATTTTCTCTGATTCTCCCCATATGTAAATGATTGCTTCTCAAGTCCCAAGTTCACTCACAAAATCTACTTCTTATGGGACATGGAACAAAATCAGTTGTATTGACATTGATGATGATGCCCAAATCATCCCTTAACATATAATATATGATTAAATATCTGCGAGTTGATTGCAAAGTCAAACTGGCATTTGTATAATGTTTTTTCCTGTCAAATTGTGAGTTAATTCAGACATTATATTTGTTTTCTACTGCTGTTGCAGCAAATTTCTACAAACTTAGTGACTTTAAGCAATTAAAAAAAATATTGCCTTACATTTTGTTGGTTAGAAATATACCCGGTGCACCTGGGTGGCTCACTGGGTTAAACCTCTGTCTTTGGCTCAGGCCATGATCTCAGGGTCCAGGGATCGAGTCCCGTATCAGGCTCCCTGCTAGGCAGGGAGCCTGCTTCCCCCTCTCCCTCTGCTGCTCCCCCTACTTGTGCTCTCTCTCCTTTTCTCACTCTCTGTCAAATAAATAAATTCTTAAAAAAAAAAAAAAGAAAGAAAGAAAGGAAAGAAATACACCCCAAGTCTCACTGTACTACAGTTGGGACATTGATAGGATTGCATTGTTTTCTAGAAGCTATTGGGGAGAATGTAAAACTTGGTCTTTTTCAGCTTCTTAGAAGCCAGCTTTATTCCTTGGTTCATGGTGACATTCCTTCATCTTTAAAACCAGTAACGCAGGCAGAGGACACGAACAGACATTTCTGCAAAGAAGACATCCAGATGGCCAACAGACACATGAAAAAGTGCTCCACGTCACTCGGCATCAGGGAAATACAAATCAAAACCACAATGAGATATCACCTCACACCAGTCAGAATGGCTAAAATTAACAAGTCAGGAAATGACAGATGCTGGTGAGGATGTGGAGAAAAGGGAACCCTCCTCCACTGCTGGTGGGAATGCAAGCTGGTGCAACCACTCTGGAAAACAGCATGGAGGTTCCTCAAAATGTTGAAAATAGAACTGCCCTATGACCCAGCAATTGCACTACTGGGTATTTACCCTAAAGATACAAACATAGTGATCCGAAGGGGCACGTGTACCCGAATGTTTATAGCAGCAATGTCTACAATAGCCAGACTATGGAAAGAACCTAGATGTCCATCAACAGATGAATGGATCAAGAAGATGTGGTATATATACACAATGGAATACTATGCAGCCATCAAAAGAAATGAAATCTTGCCATTTGCGACGACGTGGATGGAACTAGAGCGTATCATGCTTAGTGAAATAAGTCAATCGGAGAAAGACAACTATCATATGATCTCCCTGATATGAGGACATGGAGAAGCAACATGGGGGGGTAGGGGGATAGGAGAAGAATAAATGAAACAAGATGGGATTGGGAGGGAGACAAACCATAAATGACTCTTAATCTCACAAAACAAACTGGGGGTTGCTGGGGGGAGGTGGGATTGGGAGAGGGGGAGCGGGCTATGGACATTGGGGAGGGGAGGCGAACCATAAGAGACTATGGACTCTGAAAAACAACCTGAGGGTTTTGAAGGGTCAGGGGTGGGAGGTTGGGGCAACCTGAGGGTTTTGAAGGGTCAAGGGTGGGAGGTTGGGGGAACAGGTGGTTGGTAATGGGGAGGGCACGTTTTGCATGGAGCACTGGGTGTTGTGCAAAAAGAATGAATACTGTTACGCTGAAAAAATAAATAAAATGGGAAAAAAATCAAAAAAAAAAAAAAAGAAATGACACAACTGGCAAAAGTTAGACTTGTTAGAGCTGATGATTTCAATAGAAGTCCAGGGACTATATAAGCTATGGACTGGAAGAAAATATTTGCATAATTAATACTGGTATCCAAAATATACAAGAAACTTAAAATACAACAGTAAAAAAAAAAAAAAAAACAACACAAAGAATTCAAGTAAAAAAACTGATATTTCACCTACTCGACTAGAATTTAGAACTTCAAAAAAAATAATTAAAACTTCATATTGGTCTTTCTAAATTCACTAAACCATATACAGGGCTGTGTTTGATTCCTCTTGTACGATCTCTATCACATTATTTGACCCATAGTAGATATGGAACAGGGACTTTTAAATCTAAAGTATTTGCTACATTCTTGTTCGAAATGAAAAAAAAATATTTAATACACTTTAGGGATATACACACTTCTGTACCAAGAACTGTGAATTTTCAATGTCTTGAGGTAATCACTATCCTTAATAAGCAGGAGACGGCACTGAAGAACATTTACACATTAGTAATTATAGGGGCCAAAAGCAATGACACAAAATGGACAGAGAAAGATGTTATTTAAGTGAAGGAGAAAGTAGAATGTCTTAGTATATGTCACATTATTCCTGGTTATTTTATTCAATAAGAAACATAAAGTATATTTTAAGTTTATTTTGAATATAATTTTAATAAAATGTGTTAGCTATTATAATTTTTATTTAATCTATGGAATATTTTTATGTTAGAAAATGTAATAGGTTGACGTGCTATACACTAACTTTAGTAAGTCTACCCAACATGATGTAAATTGTGCAATTATTTTGTTAGAAAAAAATCATACTCTATATTTTTTCCTTCAATGATATAAATGAACATAAGGTAACTTCAGCAGTTTTGAGTTCAAACAACACAAATCTTGTTGTCTTCAATGTGAATAATCATTTGCTATTATCAAACGAGTAAATCAGATAATTAAGGACATCAATAAGCCACTGTCAGGGTCTAATCTGAATTTGATTACAATCTTAGTTCATATAGTTTTGGAAGGAAGGCCATGGTCCCGTTTATAGATCCTCAGTTCTGATGACTTTATTTTTGTAATGAGGAGAATGTGGAATACAAATAAATAAGAGTCTCCTTCTATGCTTTAATTTTGATTTCCACCTGCTCTGTTTATTATTTGTAGTATACTTTGAGTTTAGTTTAGGTCGGAATAGTCCTCTAGTTCATGACCTATTATGCTTAATTTGTAGTGCTAGAAAACAATTTCGTATTTATAACACAAAACTATTTACTCCCTGAGGAGTACTGACTCTCAGTGAAATGAACCACTGCTAAGGCAATTACCATTTTAAAGAACAAATCCCTTTTAAAGAATTCCAATTATATTTGGAATAGAACATAACAGGTTTTTTAAAAATTATGTACAATTGCTATTGATCCACAGTCTCCAAAGTATCAGTTGATTAAAAAATTAGGTAATTATTTATTTTACTTTGTGATATTGGTTCTTCTGCTTCTAGAAACTATGATTTTTTTTAGCTTTTTTAAAAATTATAGTTGACATATAATATTATTAGTTTCAGGTGTACAGTATAGTGATTCAACATTTATATACATTATGAACATTATGAACTGATCAGCAGTCTAATTTAAATCTAATTACTAATTTTCACCACCACATAAAGTTATTACAATATTACTGACTATGTTTCTAATCCTGTATCTTACATCCCTGTGGTTTATTTATGTTAATACTGGAAGTTAATACCTCTAGATTCTCTTTACTTCTTTTATCCATCCCCCTTAACCCTTGTCCTCTGACAACCACCAGTTTGTTCTCTGTATTTATGACTCTGTTTCTATTTTATTCATTTATTTGTTGTTTTGTTTTTTGATTCCACATATAAATGAAATCATACAGCCTAATTTATTTCACTTAGCATAAAACCCTATAATTCCATCCATTTTGTTGGAAATGGCAAGATTTCATTCTTTTTTATGGCTAAATGATGTTCCATTGTATATATTTACCTCATTATCTTTACCTATTTGTCCACTGATGGACACTTAGCTTGTTTCCAAATCTTGGCTATTGGAACTAATGCTGCAATGAACATAGAGGCACGTATATCTTTTCAAATTAGTGTCTTTGTATTCTTCAGATAAATACCCAGAAGCTGAATGTGACTTCTATTTTTAATTTTTTGAGGAAAATTTATAGTTTTTCATAATGACTGCAACAAATTACCATCCCATAAGCAGTGCATGAGGACTCACTTTTCCCTGTATTCTTGTCAGCATTTATTTCTTACCTTTCTGATGCTAACCCTTCTGACAAGTGTGAGGTGATAACTCATTGTGGTTTTACTTTTCATTTCCCTGATGATTAATGATGTTGAGAAGCTTATCAGGTACCTGTTAGCATGTCTGCATGCACCTGTTGGCATTTCTCTGGAGAAGTGTCTATTCAGTTCCTCTGCCCACTCTCTAATTAGACTGCTTGTTCTTTTGATGTCTGAGTTGTATGGGTTTTTTATATATTTTGGATATATTAATCACTTAATCAATATGACATTTGCATAGATACTCTCTCATTTGGTGGACTGCTTTTTCATTTTGTTGATTATTTCCTTCACTGTGCAAAAGGTTTTTAGTTTCATCAAGTGCCATCTATTTATTTTTGCTTTTGTTGTCCTTTCCTGAAGAGACAGATCCAAAATAATATAATAAATAATAAATAATAATATAATAAAATAAATAAATAATAAAATACATAATAAATATAAAATAGATAATATAATATTTTATATTTATATAAATTATAATTTATTTATGATTTATATTTAATTTTTATATAATTTTATAATCATATAAAATTTTATAAATATAAATATAAATACAAAATTATATAAAATTTATATTTTATATAATTTTGATATAGGTATATATTATATATTTATATAAATTATAATATTATATATAATATTTATTATTTTATATACTATAATAATAAAATAAATAATAAAAATAAAATAAACAATAAAATAAAAAATAACACAACCAACAAAATATTACTAAGACCGATACTCAAGAGTTTACTGCTTATCTTTTCTTTCAAGAGTTTTATGATTTCAAGTCTTACATTTAGGTCTTTAATTCATTTTAGAGTAATTTTTATATGGTATAAGTAAGTAGTACAATTTTATTCTTTTGAATGTACCTTTCTAGTTTTCCTAACACTATTTATAAAAAGAATGTATTTTCCCTATTATACATTCTTGCTTCCTTTCTTGTAGGTCAATTAACCATGTATGTGTGCCTTTATATCTGGGACCTTCATTCTGTTCAGTTGATCTACATCTGTTTTCATGCCAATACCATACTGTTTTGATTTCTGTGGCTTTGTAGTATAGTATGAAACCTGGGAGCATGATACCTCCAGCTTTGTTCTTTTTTAAGACTGCTTTGGTTATTCAGGCTCTTTTGTGGTTTTATATAAATTTAAAGATTTTTCTAGTTCTGTGAAAAATGCCATTGGTATTTTGATGGGGGTTTCATTGAATCTGCAGATTACCTTGGGTAGTATCGTCATCTTAACAATCTTAATTCTTTCAATCCATGATCATGATCTATCTTTTCATTTATTTATGTTATCTTCAGTTTCTTTCCTAAGTGTCTTATAGTTTTCAGAATGCAGGTCTTTCACCTCTTCGTTGAAAGTTATTCCTAGGTATTTTATTCTTTTGATGCACTTGTAAATTGGGATGGTTTTCTTAATTTCTCTTCCTGGTTCTTCATTATTAGTGTATAGAAATACAGCAGATTTCTGTATATTAATTTTGTATCCTGAAACTTTACTGAATTAATTAACTAACTTTAATAGTTTTTGGTGTGTTCTTTAGGTTTTCTATATATAATATCATATCATATGCACATAGTGACAGTTTTACTTCCTCTTCACCAATGGAGTGCATTTTATTTCTTTTTCTTGTCTGATTATTATAGCTAAGATTTCCACTACTTCATTGAAAAAAAATTGTGAGTTTGGCCATTCTTGTTTTGTTCTTGAAGTTAGAAGAAAAGCTTTCAGCTTTTCATAGTTAAGTATGATGTCAGCTGTGGGTTTGTCATATAAGGCCTTTATTATGTTGTGGCATATTCCTCTATACCTACTTTGTTGAAAATTTTTATCATGAACAGTTGTTGAAACATATATATGTGTGTGTGTGTGTGTGTATATACCTTACTTGTCTAATTATATATATTATATATAATTTTATATAAAATATACAATATATTATATAGTTTATTATATGTTATTATATATTTTATATTATATTATAGTAATTTTATATATTATATATATTATATTATATTATAATATATATTATATATAAAATTAGACCAGTAAGAGAGATTTTAAGTCTTACTGGTCTAATATGTCATTTAAGGCCACTGTTTCCATATTAATTTTATTTCTTTTTGGGTCTGGATGATCTATCCATTGATGTAATGGGGTGTTAACATCCCCTGTTAAGATTGTATAACTGTCATTTTAACTCTTTATATCTGTAAATATTTACTTTATATATTTAGGTACTTCCATGTTAGATGCATAGATATTTGCCATTATTATATCCTCTTGTTAGATTGATCCTTTCATCATTATAGAATTCCGTTTTCATGGCAGCTTTGGTCCTAGTAAAATTCCACCATCGTCTTGCTACTAAGTAAGCTCCAATCAGTTCCTGATTCTTTTTTATAACAATTTTATTGAGTTGTGATTCACAACTCTTGATTTTAGCATATTAGTATGTGCTCACTGGCAACTTCTTTGTCTTCTTTGGAGAAAATCCTGTTTAGATTCTTTGTCAGATTCAGATTCATTTTTTAATGGGTTTTATTTGCCCTTTTATAATTGAGTATACTGTATATTCTAGATTAGCTTCCTTTTCAGATAAGTAATTTAACAATTTTTTTTCCAGGTTTGTGGGAGGATTTTACACTTTCTTCAAGGAGTTTATCAAAGGGGTGTGTGTGTGTGTGTTTTAAGACTTTATTTATTTGACAGAGAATGATCATAAGTAGGCAGAGAGGCAGGCGGATAGAGAGAGGAGGAAGCAGGCTCCCTGCCAAGCAGAGAGCCAGATGTGGGACTTGATCCCAGGACCCTGAGACCATGACCTCAGCCGAAGGCAGAGCCACCCAGGCACCCGGTTTTTTTAAATAGATAAAATTCAGCTTACATTTTTCTTATTGCTGCTTATGCTTTTTTGACCTAAGAAAGCTTTGCCAACCCATATCCTGGAAGATTTATTTCTATATTTTATTCTAAGAATATTGTAACTTAGCTCTTATACTTAGGTGTTGATCCATTTTAAATTAATTTGTGTGTATAGTGTAAGAAAGTGGCTTAACATAATTAAATTTACATATGGATATTCGATGATCCCAGCACAGTATATTAAAAATACCATTATTACCATATATGGGATTAAGAGTGCATTTATCATGATGAGCACTGAATAATGTATATAATTATTTAATCATTATATCATACATCTGAAACTAGTATAATGCTGTATGCTATTTATACTTCAATGAAAAATAACCATTCTTTTTCCACTGAATTGTCTGGCATCATTGTTGAAAGTAAGTTGACTGTAACCGGACTCTGAATTCTATTTCATTGACTTATATGAAATCTGTATATCTATGTATCTGTGTTATGCCAGTACCACACAGTTTTATTTACCTTAGCTTTGCAGCATATTTTAAGTTTTCAAGTTTGTTTTTTGTCCTCAGTCAAGTGTTCTCAGTGCCTCTTCCATTTCCATATGAATTTTAGGATAAACTTCTCAATTTTTCTGCAAAATATAGTTTAAGTTTGAGAGGAATTACTTTGAAGCAGTAGAGCAAATTTTGCAGTATAGTCATTTTAGTAGTATTAAGTCTTACAATCCATAAACATGGGGTATTCTCCCATTTATTTATGTCTATTTTAATTTCTTGAAAAATATTTTGTAGTTTTCAGTGTATATGCTTGTACTTAAGTAATTTATTCTTTTCGTTGCTATTGCAAATGAAATTGTTTCATTTATTTTATTTTTGAAAGTTTATCATTAATGTGTAGAAATAAAATTGCTTTTTGTATACCGACCTTGTATTTTATTGTGTGGATTTCTTGGGATTTTTTTATGTATAAGATCATGTCTCCCGCAATCAGAGGTAGTTTTACTACTCCATTTACAATCTTAATGTCTTTCATTTTATTTCTTGCCTGATTTCCCTGAATAGAAATTCTATGCTGAATATAAGCAGGGATGGTAGGGAGGATAGTCAACATTTTATGACTAAATGCAATATTAACCGTGGAGTTTTTATAGGTATTCTTTATCACATTCTGAAAGATTCCTCTAGTTTTAGTTTTGGTGTGTGTGTGTGTTTTAATTATGAAGGGGCATCTAGTTTTATCCAATGAATTTTCCGTGTCTATGGAGATGATTTTTTTTTTCTCCAGATGAAATCTACTATTGACCCTCTCCAGTGAATTTTTCATCTCAATACTAGAATTAACACATTTCTTTTTTAAATAATTTCTCTTTATTGATAATCTGTATTTAATAAGACATGATCATCATAATCATCATACTTGACTATATTTTGTTAAACATGATTTCTTTTCATTATTTTTTTTTAATTTTTCCATATCAATAATGGCTAATTAGTTAGTACATTTTGGCCAATGTGACATCTGGGCCCTCTCATAATTTTTATTGCCTTCTCCTCCTATTTGTGTATTGCTCACACTTTTTTGCTTGCTTATGTGTCTCATCATTTCTTTCCAAACCTGGGTATTTAATAGAGGCTATCATAGTAACTCTGGCAACTAACTCCATCTCTCCTCCAGTTCTGATGTTGCTGTAGTTTGCTCCTGTATTTATTTAGTGTCCTGGCTGTATTCACTAGCAAAACTTATTTTCCCTGCTTTGCGAGACCCCCGATCCACCCCTTAGAAATCTTTGAGCCTGCAGTCATCCTGGGAGAAGAGTGGTTATCACCGGACTTTCTCTGGGCATCTCGTTCTCTCTTTGCAGCCTGCTGACTCGGTTGGTAACACACCCAGCAGCTAGGCTCCACTTATCGTTGGTTGATTTGTTTTTCAACAATGTCCTGTTTCCTTGGAATGTGGATACAGCTGGTCTCTTCTTTCAGAGTGACATCCTATTTTATAAGTAACTGAATATATTTTGTTTTATTTTTTTAGATATATTTAAATATATATTTAAATATATTAGATATATTTATTTTAGAACATAACAGAAGTGTTGTTATGGACTTAATGTTTGTAGTTCCCCCAAATTCATTTGTTGAAATTCCAGTCCCCAAAAGGTATGGTAGTAAGAGGTGGGGCCTGTGGGAGGTGCTTCCACCACGATGATGCTGTCCACGTGAATGGGATTATTGTTCTTATAAGGAGACTATGCAGAGTTCTAGCTCCTTCTACCTGACAAACTATAGCAAGGAGTAAGCAGTCTGTAACCCAGAAGAAGGCCTTCTGCAGATCCTGAGCATTCTAGTACCCTGATCTTGGACTTCTATCCTCTAGAACTGTGAGACACATGTTTGCTGTTTATAAGCCACACAGTCTGTGGTATTTTTTTTTATAGTAACCTGAATTGTCTGAGAAAAGTGTGGTATGATAGTCCCTGATATTCTCAGCTTGCCTTTTCTGGCATGGAAGCTCACTCTGTGAATGAGCTAAAGCAAGGACAATTGGAATTCCAGTGTTTCTTGTTTTGCAACCTCATGTAGGACCTTTGCTCTGCATAGGGGGCTTAATGGTTTAGGAGACCCTAAATTCTCAACCACTCTCGCATGAAGTTTAGTCTCTGCTGTGTGTAGTTGGGGATGATGAGATATGCTGGCTGTCTGCCTTTCTTGTGGAGATACCATGCCCTTAATTGAGAGCTGGGTAGAGTGGGCACCCGACCTTCTTAACCATAAATACCTGGAATGAGACACTTTCTCACCAAGCCAGGGTTGGTGGGGAGGGTAGCAGATAATGGCTCCAATGCTGCAAACTTCTTGATCTTCATGATATTATGTGAATATTCCTGAGTTAATGTTTCCCCAGATACTTCAGATAGTTTTCAAAAGATACTTTTTACCAGTTATGGTTATTTCATTAGGGAAGATGTCTGTAGAGCATCCCAGAAGTGCATCTCTTCCCCAGTGATAACTGTTTGTCTAGCTTTAGACATATTTGATATAGATCATTCTAGTTCATTATGTAATTACTTTAGTATTGTGAAAAATTATTTACAATATTTTCAAATTTTCAAAGTCTTTTTAGCAGATATTAACTCTTAACAAGTAACCCTCTGTGGGAATCATGACAGTAATATGGTATATAGTAATTAAATGGAACTACACTTCAAATTTATAAACAAAAATGATTTTCTGAATAAAATCATTTCTATAAAAATGTTCATCAGGCTAAGAGATATAAAGAAAAACAAATGCATAATGTAAAATATCTTATTTCTTAAAAAATTAAAATCCCTATCTCATAAATTTGTTTGTGCCTAATATTTAAAAATAATATAACAATGTGACAGATGAAAAGTGAAGTCCATCCAAGTGTTGGAAATGTTAGATTACCGCATGGAATTTGAAATTTTTCACAATATGTCCTCTCTCTTTCTCTTTTTCCTGAAAACATGGAAAAATAAATTTCAGTATTAAATAATGAAAGCAATTGCCTATCTTAATATTCATTTCACTAAGAAATTTTGACAGTTAGTGTTAACAAAAGCATAGACCTAAAGCTTTTGATCACTTCAGAGTTATTGTTACAGAGAAAGACTAGAAGTCTGCTAATTTCTCCTGTCAAAGAAATGTCTCAGGTTGTTAAAAAAAAAAAAAAAAAGGTATCATTTAGATAGATATTTATGCTATAACAGTTGTGTTATAAAAATATTTTGGAGGAGATTTTTTTAAGCAAATCCATGGAACTAAGTAGTGTTTGGTGTTAGTGAACTAAAGGAAGAACAGATGATATTTTAGTGCATTAAATGAAATTAAATAAATGACAAATATTTATTTCAGGTGCTACATGAATTTTGTGATTGGATGTTATAATAAATATATCACCTGATCCAGCATGAATCCCATGTTATTCATTGCCATCTCTCCCATACACAAAGGAAATCTGAGACAGAATAGTTGGTATCTCATCACCCTGAAGGTAAATAAAAAGTAAAACATTCAAAAAGAGAAAAAAAAATCTATGATTCTATCTCAATTCTATTTTGATTCTAGTTTATTTCTCTCATTGCTATTTTGTGAGATTCAGTTGTATTTATGAATGTAGGCAAACTTCATTCATTACTTTACTGGTTAAGTAACCCTTGCTTAAAATATATCACAGTAGGGTGCCTGGGTGACTCAGCTGGTTAAGCAACTGCCTTTGACTCAGGTCATGATCCTGGAGTCCCAGGATGGAGTCCCACAGAGGCTCCCTGCTCAACAGGAGTCTGCTTCTCCCGCTGACCTCTCTCCTTTCATTATCTCTATATGAAGTAAATAAATAAAATCTTTAAAAAAATACATCACAGGATATTTATTTGTCCATTTTTATAGTAAATAAAATCTTTAAAAATATATCACAGTATATTTCTTTATCCATTTTTATAGTTGAAGAGTCATTTCCAGTTTTGTGTTATTATGAGTGTAATGATGTTATCAATCCTTTTGTGTAAATTTTGATGGGATATGTATACATTTCCTCTGTGTAAAAGTCGAGTCAAATCCGTTTATCAGAAGAATATAGATATGTGTGTGTAGCTTTAGTAGACACAGTCAAGTGTTTAACAGAATAATTATACCATTGTACCAATTTATAATTCCACAAATAGAGTATGTGCCCCAGATGGTCAATATTCTTGCCAACACTGGTTATTGCCTGTATTTTTAAATACTATAGTTTTTTAAAAGTTTTTTTTCTGGTGGATATTTAGTTGTTTAATATAAATGTTTAATTTGAATTTCTTTTATGACTAATTAGCAAATTTTCATGTTTATGAATAATTTAGGTAGTCTCTTGTGAACTACATTTTACAGAAATTTGTCCATTGCTGTGGCTTTATTTCCCTTATTTACTGATTTATGTATTTTGAAAATTAGTCCCTTTTCAGATATATGAATTATGGCTCAGGTCACAATGTCAGTGTCCTGGCATGAGGCCTGCTTTGGGCTTTGCACTCAACAGGGAGTCTGCTTGCTGATTCCCTTCGCTCTCTAAAATAAGTAAATAAATAAATGTTGAAGAAAAGGAAAAAATAAATGTAGTCATATTTATCAATTCTCCTTATGTTTAGCACTTTTTAATTAAAATTTGAAAATAATTGTTATATAATTATCCTAAACATATTTTCCCACACTTTAATCTAAAAACTTTATTTTATTTTTTTTTTTAAAGATTTTATTTATGTATTTGACAGACAGAGATCACAAGCAGGCAGAGAGGCAGGCAGAGAGAGAGAGGGAATCAGGCTCCGTGCTGAGCAGAGAGGCCGACGCGGGGCTCAATCCCAGGACCCTGGGATCATGATCTGAGCCAAAGGCAGAGGTTTAACCCACTGAGTCACCCAGGTGCCCCTATTGTTTTTTTAATATTTAAGTCACAATCTATCTGAAATTGATTTTTGTGCATATTGTGATTTAGGAATAAGTTATTTATTTTTGCATGTGAATATGCTATTGACCCAACACAATTTGTTGTTAAGACTATTCTTTACCCACTGCATTTCAGTGTCACAAATGTCAAATATAGGGAGTGATTAATGTAAGACTATTTCTTGATTACCTTCCAGGGTCTATTTATATGTCGTTGTGCTGATAGTCATTGTATTAATTAGTATAGCTGTAGGACAGGTCTCAACATCTGGTAGTTTAAGTCCTATAGACTAGTCTCACAGATTGTCCTGGGTTTTTGCTCCTTATATTTTCATAAAAATTATAGTAGTAGCCTGTCAATTTTGACACAAACTTTCCTGTGATATGATTGGGATTGGAATGAATAGATATATACCTCAAAGACAATATAAAAATGCATTGTTAAGTGTTGAAAGTACTCTAAATAAGAGAGATTATAGGGGTGATAACTTCATAAAATATCTTTGTTTTATGAGTTTTCCTTTTTATCATAGCATAGGCCTTAGCATAATTAAAAAGAAAAGAAGAACATCATGAAATAGAGGAGACCAGGGATGTCTGGATGGCTTAATTGCTTAAGTGTCTCTGTTAGGCTCAGGCCTTGATCCCAGGATCCTGGGGTTGAGCCCTACATCCAGCCCTACATTGGGATCTCTGCTCAGTACGGAACATGCTTCTTCTTCTGCATGCTATTCTCCCTCTTTGTGCTCTTTCTCTCTGTCAAATAACAAATAAAATCTTAAAAAAAAAAAAAAGGAGCAGGAAGAGAAGGAGGAGGAGGAAGAAATAGAGAAGACAAACAACGATTTTGAATAAATCGGAGAAAGACAACTATCATATGATCTCCCTGATATGAGGACGTGGAGAAGCAACATGGGGGGTTAGGGGGATAGGAGAAGAATAAATGAAACAAGATGGGATTGGGAGGGAGACAAACCATAAATGACTCTTAATCTCACAAAACAAACTGGGGGTTGCTGAGGGGGAGGTAGGGTTGGGAGGGGGGAGGGGGTTATGGACATTGGGGAGGGTAGGTGCTATCGTGAGTGCTGTGAAGTGTGTAAACCTGGCAATTCACAGACCTGTACCCCTGGGGATAAAAATACATTATATGTTTATAAAAAAAAAAAAATTGGAAGGGGAGGCGAACCATAAGAGACTATGGACTCTGAAAAACAACCTGAGGGTTTTGAAGGGTCAGGGGTGGGAGTTTGGGGGAACAGGTGGTGGGTAATAGGGAGGGCACGTTTTGCATGGAGCACTGGGTGTTGTGCAAAAACAATGAATACTGTTATGCTGAAAAAATAAAAAAAAAATGGTCTGGAGATCTTAGATTGATATTAAGGAAGCTTGATTGAAAGAGATGTCTTATCGGTGCATCATTGAAAGAGAAGATTATAATAGTAAGGGTTCGTTGGAGGATCCTAGTGTCTGTGGGTAGGAGCAGGAGAATGAATAATATTGCAATAAGCTTAGGGTAAAGTTGATATGGACCAAATTATACTTTGAAAATTTTTTAAAAATCTGAATTTTATCACACTTTTGCACAGAAGGTTCTATTTTTCAACTGTATTTATTCTTTATTTTTATTGGTGTTAGATAATATGTTAGTTCCTCTAAGAAGACTATGTGTGCCTAGAGCAGTGGGTACAGCTATCACAGTCTTCTGCATTGCAGTTCTCTAAGTAATGTTTAAATCCTATCACATACAATATTTTGTGTGTGAAAAAATATATGTGTTTTTCTTATTGCTGCATCCTTAGTGCTTAAAATAATACTAATAAGCATATGATAACTAGCAAATAAGCACTAACATTTATTGAGGGATGAAATCTTCAAATTATGAAAAATTTGGTGATAATATGATGGCCATGAGTTCTGCTAATGTGATATTCAAGTGTAATATCAGTTATGTACTCTATAGTCACACTATTCCCAAAAGTGAGCAACGAATGTAACTTAAATATTACTTTTTAATGAAAATTAGTAAAAACCAGAATAAAATTTATATTGCTATTGCTTGTTCTTCTCCTTTTCTGCAGCCTCCTGCCATTTTTAAATTTGGCATGTATGAAATGAGTAAGTTTCAATAGGAATATTAATTCCTTTGAGCAATTCACACTGAATACACTGTAAGTTTTATCAGTGATTTTCCTATATAATTTTTAAAAATCTTCCCTGGCATTTTTATTTTTAGTAATTTCATTCATATATATATATATGCATATGTGTGTATATATATACACACACACATACACACACACTCACACACACACATATATATATATAAATAAAATCTTAATATGATATTTGTTTCAATAATTGAGCAGACCATACAGCAATATGAGAGCAGTTGAGTAGTTTGGTTTGGGGTGTGGGAGGAGAAAAAATTGAAAATGTTTTTTGTCTGTTTTTAAAGATTTTATTTATCTCTTTGGAGACAGAGACAAAGCATGAGCTAGGTGGAGGGGTGAAAGGAGAGGGAGAACCAGACTCCCCACTGAGCAAGGATCCTGGACCCAGGGCTTGATCTCAGGACCCCAAGATAGTGACCTGAGCCACCCAGGTGCCCCAGAATGAAAATGTTTTGCCTTAGAGGAGAGAGCATTTGATATAGAGCATCACCCTTGTTCAGGGTCCATGAGAACAGAGAAGCCCAAGGGCATCAGTGATGTCAAAAAAAAAAAAAAAAAAAAAGGACTAGATTGGAAAATGAGAGAGAAATAATTTACTTAAAAATTTCCTGGGGCGGGGCACCTGGGTGGCTCAGTGGGTTAAAGCCTCTGCCTTTGGCTCAGGTCATGATCCCGCATGGGGCTCTCTGCTAGGCGGGGAGCCTGCTTCCTCTTCTCTCTCTGTCAGCCTCTCTGCCTACTTGAGATCTCTGTCTGTCAAATGAATAAAAAAATCTTAAAAAAAAAAAAATTCCTGGGCACTTTCACATACCCTCTGAATTTCACAGATGGGCAAAATCACTCCAGAACTCCAGATATCTAATCCTGGAAGAGGAATTCACTCCAGTCTCGATTTATAGTGAAATTCCATGAATTTAATTTTCAAGAAAACTATTTTTCAACTTAATAATATGAAATAAAGCAGAATTAAAGAAACCTCTTTCACTGAATGATCACGGATCTTCAGAAGAGAAACAGATTTGTAATATAATTTCCACTTCGCATTTTGTAAAACATTTGAATATCCAAACATGTTATGGTCACAGTAGTCCTTTGAGTTGTGAATGAAAACACTGTTATTCTTAAATTATAAATAAAGTTACTGAATATCAAATTAGAGAGTTTTGTGGGAATATATAGTTCAAAATTTGCATTTCTAGCTCCATAACTTACTTTCTAGTTCCTCATGTTACAATTTTGTAATTTATATTATTTAGAGAAAATATAAAATGTTGGATCTCTATTTTTAAAGACTTGACATTATAATGTAAATCTCTTAAAAACAGATCAATAGTTTTATTCAATTGCATAATATAATGAGATGATTTTTTTTAAGTTACATAGAAACAAATATAAGCAGTAAAGGAAAGAAAGAATAAAGGTTGAATGAAAAGAAAAGAAAGGAAGAGAGCCAAGAAATACTGATTCTGATTTTTGGATTGAAGAAAACTCTGCTTTTCTCTACTATTCTGACATAATATGTGAACACAGGGGTTAGACAGAGGAGAAATTATGAAGACGAGGCTTCCATTTAAACAGTTGACAGATGTATATCATGTTTTCCTATTTTACTCTCTAGTGATAATTCTAATCATCAATAGTTCTCTAATGAAAATAGATTTATTACAAATATAATAAAACTTTGTATAGATAACTTATTTATACTATATATTTTGAATGCTTTTAAAAGATAATTTGTTCATATTACAGGTTTTTTATTACAGGTGGTTTACCAGTTCCTCAGTAGGCTGCACATTTCAATAGGACCCCAGGTTTAAGTGTATTTTGGAGAAAAAAAGAAAAGAACGGCTGAAATATTTAAAGTTTCGGTGAAGCAAAGATATATACATCTGTATTCACAAGAAAACTTTGTTTGCTGTGAGTAATGAAGATATAATATACTGATCACCAAACATGGGAGAAATCTGCACAGGAAAATCAAATTATATTTGCCAGAGAATACCAATGCAGTTCTTCGGTACAGTTTTTTTTTTTGTTGTTGTTTTTTTAAGTTATTCAGGGATAATGTGAAACCCACTAAAATGTCTTAATTTCATGTGATACTAGGGTTCCAATGCCTCCTAAATATACTCATGGAATCCATATTATTTCTAATTTTTAATGACCACATGATAAATGGGCTTTAATTAAATTATATCTTTAAAGTAGTTTATTAAAGATACCAGTAGAAAGAATTGATTCAGAAGTTGTATTTTTGTAGTAAGCATATTTTGGAAGACAGAATTTCACCCAGAAAAAAAAAAAAAAAAGATAGTAATAACCAAAAAAAAAAAAAAAAGAACCTCACATAAATAAATATATTTTCAGAGAGACACTTCACAAAGAAATATTGGGGAAAACAAACAAACAAACTAAATTTGGGTACAATTAAGCTCCAAATATGAAAGTACTAATGGCAAAGATGTTCTATTTTCCTCACCATCCTTTCATATGAATAAAATATTCAAACTTTAGACTCACATATTTCTTCAGGCATTAGAGCATTAGATAACTATTCTGTAAGAAGCACTGACCTCTTTACATTCTTCAGATAGTGATGGTTCTCAACAAGTAATGCTAAAAAGATATCCCTCCTCATTCCTATAATAAAATTAGTAATCATGCTTCCTGGAGGATCTTGCTTTCCAATTCTCTTCCTTGCTATAAGCAGGCTATTACAGTCTATTAGAGTCTATCTTTGATATGTAATATATCAAAGCAAATTCAAAAAGTTTTCTTTCTTCTTCTCCTTCCTGCTCCTCCTCCTCCTCCTTCTTCTTCTGTTTTAATTTATTAAAGATAGTTAAAAAAATCTAAAAACATATAGTTTAGCATGAGGTATATTTGAACATATTATTGCATATAATACTAATTTAGTGAAATTCTATTTTTCTTTTACTTATTTATCTATTCATTCAACAAATATTTATGGGAAATCCCTTCATGAGATAGGAATTAATAGGCCCACCAAAGTAAACAATGCAGCTGTCCCTGAAGTCTCACTGTCCGCAAAGTAAAATAATGAGTACAGTAAAGTATTTTGGTATAGTGGCAAGAGCGTACAACATAGAGACTTAAATTTTGCTTTTTATATTATTATTTAAATATGTATAACACACAAAACACAGATTTCATTTTATATTAGATTTATTGATCAGAAGTTGAGTACATTTTTAACTACTCTTTCCCAATTGTCAACATCAAAATATTCATTAAATCACTTGGGCATTTGTCTTAGCCTGACTGCTATTAAAGAATTCCATTAAGTGAAAGGCTTAAGTATAATGAAAATTTATTTTTCACAGTTACAGAGGCTGGGAAATCCAAGCAAGATCAAGGTGTCAGCATGTTCAGGGTTATGTGAGGGCCCACTTCTTGGTTCAGAGACCATGATCCTGCTGTGCCCTCAAAGGGCAGAAGGGGAGAAGAAAGTTCTCTGAGGTATCTTCAACAAGGCCCCTAATCCCAAGGGCTGTTTCCTCATGATCTAATCATCTCCCAAAAGTTCTACCTCCTGATACTATCACATTGTGCATTAAGATTTCACATATAAATTTTAACGGAGCATAAACATTCAATCCCTTGTAGCCTTGCTAATATTTCCTCTTTCCATTCATATTTCTGTCATCTCAATCTCTCAGCTGTATCATTCTGATGATTTTCTGCATGTCTTTCACTTGCTTTTTTCTCCCTTCAATTTCACTCAACTTTACAAAGGGAGTTAACTTTCCAAAAAAGTTATTTCCCATAGAATTGCTGTGGTGATACAAATGTGGTGCCCAGTTTGGTAGCCACCAGCCCCATAGTGCTATGGAACATTTACAATGTTGTTAGTACACCTGGGGACTTAATTTTTAATTTTAATCAAAAGTAAACAGCCACATGTGGCTAGTGGCTAACATACTGAATATCACAATTCTAGAGCAAAATGTGATTACTTACATGTTAATAAATTGTGAAGTCAAATTATTCAACATGAATAAAAATATCAATGATGGCCTTTGGTTATATATTCACCTCATAGCCATTTCTTTTCCCTTCATTCCACACAATTTATGGTCCAGCCAGACTTAATTTAGTTTCCTGAATAGATTATACATTTTTCTATACTTAATAATCTACATGTCATTTTGTCTGCTTGGAATGTTTCCTCTTCATTCACAATAGACCTGTGGAACCAGACAGTGGATTCTGCTCTGTAGAATAATTTCAATGAATGATGAAAATGGGAAGAAAGTTACTGTATTAATTTTCTCTTGGCTAGAAGCCAGTCACAAGTTCTGACTGCACTCAAGGAGAAGTATTCTACTAAGGTGAATGCCAGTAAGTCAGAAGAGTTAGAAACAAGGGTGTCACTTGTTAGTAGTCACCTTAGTTCCTATATGTCACATGTGGTCTTCTGGCCCCCAGTGTTCCATAATCAAATGTAAAGTACATTCACCTTACCTCAAAATCTCCAAAGTCTCATCCTGTTTAGCATTAGTACCAAGTTCAAAATCCCATCATGTATCTCTGGTCCAGGTGCAAACGAGGCCCTTTGTTATAATCGCTTAAACACGGCTTCTGGGCACAACCTCACTCTCGCTAGACCTGCAATATTAAACAGACAAATTTATCTACTACAAAAACACCCGCCATATAATGTCAGTGTAAGAATAGGACTCCAGGGGTGCCTGGGTAGCTCAGTGGGTTAAAGCCTCTGTCTTTGGCTCAGGTTATAATCACAGAGTCCTGGGATCGAGCCCCAAGTCAGGCTCTCTGCTCAGCAGGGAGCCTGCTTTTCCCTCTCTGCCTGCCTCTCTGCCTACTTGTGGTCTCTGTCTGTCAAATAAATGAATTAAAAAAAAAAATAGGACTCCAGATATAGGTATTCCAGTCCAAAAAGGAAGGAAAAAGATGGTAAAGAGTCCTTGGTCCTGGCAGTTTTGAAATACAGCTGGACGAACTCTAGTTGGAATTCCTTGATTAGGTTTTAATACCTGAAAAATCATCCATGGCTTTCTGCTATGCTATCTGTGATTTTAGTTCCATTGTTATGTAAATATTCCTATAATATGAAAGTTAACACATGTTTGTATAATAGTTTTATTATCCAGTTTCCTACTATTAGAATGTTGGAGATCTTGCAGTTTCTTTTTTTTATAATTGTGTTTTCTGTCCCTTCTGGTCCACCATAGTGGTGTTTCTGCTGAAGTGATTTTTAAGGAAGGTTATAGGCTTTCTGTAGATTTCACTGGTGTTCCCTACATTAGACAATAACAAACACACACACACACGCACACACACACACACACACACACACACACACACCATCCCATATCTTTCTGAGATAATACTTTCTGTACCTTGGCCTCTTGTTGAGATGACTGAGGAACCAATGCCCTTAAGCTTTCTAGAGACCTCTGATTTTATCTCTTAATCTCTTGAAAAGACCCTTAATCTCTTGAAAAGACGTTCCTGTGACAGAATTCTACTTATTTTTTTATCCCTCTTAAGTTTTAGTAAAAGGTCAGATAGACATACTGTCTTACTCCCAGCCTTGACTCCAGAGCATGCTTTCCCGACAGTGAGTCTTAATTGTAACAACTCTCGGTGTCAGTTCTAGAGAGCTGATAAATCTCAAAATCTTCTAGTCCTGGTTATAGTTTTTTATCAATCCTTCCTTCCATCCATTTTTCACTTCTTGAATTTCACTAAGCAGCAGGAAGAAATCAAGCCCCATCTTCAATACTGTTTGGAAATCTCCTTATTATGTGACCAAATTTCTAAACCTCCAAGTTCTGCTTTCTAGCTCAGTGCAGGTGAGAATTTTATTAAATGTTTTGCCATTAAATAAGAAGGATATCTGTTCATTCAGTTTCTAACATACTCCTCATCTCCTTCTAAGCTCTCACCAGCATGCACTGAATTTCAACAGTCTGTTCATATGATTTAGACTTTATTTTATTTATTCATTTATTTATTTATTTATTTATTTATTTGTTTTTTTTTCAGCGTAAGAGTATTCATTGTTTTTGCACAACACCCAGTGCTCCATGCAATACGTGCCCTCCCTATTACCCACCACCTGGTTCCCCCAACCTCCCACCCCCGGCCCTTCAAAACCCTCAGGTTGTTTTTCAGAGTCCATAGTCTCTCATGGTTCGCCTCCCCTTCCAATTTTTTTTTTTTTATAAACATATAATGTATTTTTATCCCCAGGGGTACAGGTCTGTGACTCGCCAGGTTTACACACTTCACAGCACTCACGATAGCACATATCCTCCCCAATGTCCATAACCCCCTCCTCCTCTCCCAACCCCACCTCCCCCCAGCAACCCCCAGTTTGTTTTGTGAGATTAAGAGTCATTTATGGTTTGTCTCCCTCCCAATCCCATCTTGTTTCATTTATTCTTCTCCTATCCCCCTTACCCACCATGTTGCATCTCCATGTCCTCATATCAGGGAGATCATATGATAGTTGTCTTTCTCCGATTGACTTATTTCACTAAGCATGATACCCTCTAGTTCCATCCACGTCGTCGCAAATGGCAAGATTTCATTTCTTTTGATGGCTGCATAGTATTCCATTGTGTATATATACCACATCTTCTGTATCCATTCATTATGCCCCTCATAATCATTACAGCCTTAGTCCACTTCCTATTCCCAAGACTGCTTCCACTTTTAAGATATGTGTTCAGCAGCGCCACACTCTCATGTACCAACATCCATATTGTTTTTCTGTAAATTAGAAGTTAAGTCCCAGATTTCACTTAACAGAAATTAAGTCCCAGAAGTCACATGTTTGACTCATTGGGAGTCACTTTAAGGGGTTTCCACCATGCCATATACCTGTTTGTCTCAATGTCATTTGAACACATGCTACTAGGAATATATTTGAAAAATAGATAATATTAAGAAATTACGCTTTAATGTCATGGGATGTTTTACATGAATTTTTATGTAAAGACATGATCAATGAGAAGAAATTATAGTAATGAGTTTGGTAAAACAGTTGATGCATAAACTAAAGATCATAGAACTGATGTGCTGTGAAATGTATCATAGTAAATAGCTAATTAGATGTTAATTTCTGATCAACTGTTTATCCTTATAGAAAAGATAATAATCTTTTACATGATCACCCTTAACAAATACTGCCTTTTTCTACACCACAAAGTAAAAAGTAAAAATAAGGGAAATATTAGTGTTTCTATGTAAAGGTAGAACATGTCAGAAAAATGTTCTAGAAGGCTAAGATATTTTGAATTAAATTCATTTATTTAAACATTTGCAGAGTACCTCTTATTGGTCAATCACTGTGCTAGGAAAAACAGGTGATGAAGTTATTGTATTGTCTTCTAGGAAACAATAGTCAAATAAAAGAGATGTGAAAAAATAAGATATCAGAAGTCAGATAAAAAGAAGGTAAACAAAAGACACATTGGAAGAGCAGATAGAAACCAAATAGATTATTTCTCTTCTATGAAGAAATGTGTGTGGAAAATATAACTGCCTGATAAAATCAGGACCCACAGGAGCTACATGAGAGCTTGGGTGAACCAACTTTACAAAGATAATAAAGTAGTTCTCCACAAAATCGCTTACTTGTGAGTTCTGTGAGAACACTTGACAGGGGATAAAATTCTGGATTATATAACTGCTAGGTATCTATTCATATAAATCCTTTGAAAATAGTCCATCACTTCTTCTCTTCAAATGAAGAATACCGAGGGAAATGCTTACCAGCTGTCATCCTGTGTCTGCTAATAATCCAATCACATTTTGTTGAATAGTAAGGAAATAGAGGATCCACTTCAGTTTACATTGGGATAGAAAAGATGAGGAAGGGGAAAAAAACAAAACAAAACAAAAAAAAAACAACTAGGAGTAACCTGGTTGTTGGAAAAGAGGAAATGGATGCTAAAATCGAAGTTTGTGTTTATCCAAGTCCAAAACAATTATACTGTAAGCATCACTGCAAATGTTTCCTTAGCATGAATAAAGGGCTAGGCAATTCAATGTTTATTGTATGTAATTTCGCTTAAATCTCACAATAGTTTTGTTAGATAAATATCATTTTCATTATCTGAATTTGCAGGTGAAGAAATCATAGCATACAGAGGTTAAATAATTTGCTAAAAGTTGTGTGTCAGGTAAAGGCTTCGACTCCAGTAGCTAGACTTAATTTTAAGTTATTTAGGGGTCACTGAAGAGTATATTTTCAAAGTGCAGATCAAGCTTAATTGAATTTTTTATGATGATATCCCTGGAAGAGAGCCTAGAATTTCATCTAAAATCAAGACATGCCTAGATCTCTGCAGTAGGTGTCTTTGGCTGAAAGCAAACACAAGGAAATAGTAAAGCTTGTTAGAACTATTATTCTGAAATGAATAACAATTACCCAAGTTCCATCCCATAATCTCAGTCATTAAGCATCTGCCTTCGGTCCAGGCAATGATCCCAGGGTCATGGGATCAAGCCCCAAGTAGGGATCCCTGGTTGGCCAGATCCCTATTTCTCCCTCTTCCACTCCCCCTGCTTGTGTTCTCTCTCTTGCTGTGTGAGTCTCTCTCTGTCAAATAATAAATAAAATCTTAAAAAAAATCATCTTTCAGATTAAGATATATTTCCTTTTGGGGACAATTGAGTGACTCAGTTGGTTAAGCATCCAACACTTGATTTCAACTCAGGTCATGATCTTAGGGTCCAGAGATCAAAGGCTCCATTCTCAGCACAGAGTCAGATTGAGAGTCTCTCTCTCCATCCCCTCCCCCTGTAGAGTTTGCTTGAGATTTACTCTCCCTCTCCCTTTGCGGCTCCGCCTGCTCACTCTAAATAAATAAATAAATAAATAAATAAATAAATAAATAAATAAAATCTTAAAAAAATTAATAGGCAGTTCAATGTTTTTTACATATAATTTCACCTAAATCTTTAATAAATATAAAATTCAGTGATATTTATTTTTATGTAGGTTTTTGTTCATTCATTCGTGAAAGATTTAAGAGACACTTAAAATGAAAACATCTACCTGATTTTAATTTTCATTTTTCACTCATATAATTATTCCTACACTGAAAAAAGAATCCAGATTGGGTGTACAAACTAAGTTAGTGTCTATGATTGCATACTGAGTGTTTCAAACCTAATAGAAAATTGGTAATTGATGTCATGCAAAATATTTATAAGACATAAATTTTTTTTTCATTTTTCTTTCTCTAAAGCTTCTTGAATCATGAATCATAAAGAAGTAAATTTTGTATATTATTTTCCTGTGGAAATACATTCTTTTTAGATACATATTAGCAATGTAAATGAAAATTTCTTAAAAATATGCTAAATCCCCCCCAAAAAGTTATTTTCAATTTATGGACTAAAAATTCTGTTCTATATTAGAAGACAATTTGGTCAGATACATTATATGTACATGTTTGACAAATATGTAGGAATAGAGAGCTTACAATGAGATATCTAACTATTTTGTCCCATGGTGTTATTATTTACATTAACACCAACTTTAAGCAAGTCCTTCCCAGGACTTGTCAGTGTCTAAGTTCAATAGAGACTGAGTTAATTGCTCACTGAAATAAGCCATAACAATTTTATATTTTTTAAGCATTTGTTTGTAGAATTAAAAAATTTGAAAAAAATACAATGGAATAATTTCTATAGATAATATATTTCACCACCAGCTGTCAAATAAGCACAAACATTGAAGGTTGTATTAAGATCTGACATAGGTCAAATTCCGCAGAAAGCATATTCTGCTCCTCTGAAATTTGAGAGAAGAAAATGTATTGTGAGGTGGTCTCAGGAATAACCACTGCAAACATCAGGCAGAGGAAGAATTTGAATTGTAAATGATTCTATGGGAAGATCTGGAGCAGGAAAAGATGTATAAAACTATTCCAAATGATTCAGAAATTAGGACTTTGGATCCCCATGCTTTGTCCAATCATTGGATGAAAGTAATCATTAGATATCCACTCACTGTGGAGAAACCCTGGATGAGGAAGATTTGTGCAGCTGATAGAAATCACTGGAGAAGGGTTCAGCTCATCAGCAGCCAACATCCTCAACAAGTAGGATGAGTGCCTCTGTTCTGTTGAGGGATCTAGGCAGCATACTATTGTAGACCACTACATGTGCTGCTCAGAAATTCTAGCTGCATATGTTGAAATCAACATTTGTGGAATTGTCTATTCCATCACTCTGGCTAATATCCTTTATGGGAATCTCTCAGAGGAAGATAAATGGAATAACATATCTGTGGCTGGATCCAGTATACTTTTAAGATGGTTCCTCAAATACAGTCTTAAAAGGGATTTTCATCTATTTATTAGGCCATAAGCTCCTGAGTAGCATGATATGATAAGACTGGGAGATCCAGTTCTGTTTTGGAAAATGTATAACCATCAATACTTTGTGTGGGAGAAAGTCTTGATATGTAGCATGTGCCAGTTTCCACATCATAAATACTCCCTCTGTGGCCAATTTCAAGCAACCAAGGTAACATCAGCTAGCTTGCAATTTTCTTGAACTTTTAACGATTGGCTCTGTAATGAGAAAGCCTGTGTCAGTTTCATATACCATTTAATGGATCCCAATAGCATGTGCCCACTTCTACACACCTTTTTCTATAAGTTTTGTTTCTTGTCCAATGCAATATTATGCAGGATCTTGTGTTAAATAAACACTGTAAATCCATAGAGAGTGGTACTGGCTTAAGCCCTCAAGTCAGGAAAGACAAACAGATTCCTAAATATATGTTAATTTCAAGCAAGATAAATCACTACCATTTCTTGCTGAATGCTATTCTAGTTGACTACTTCAGTGTTCCAAAGCAGCTGGTTAGTTCTCTTTGAGGAATGATGTCCTGTAAGGGACTCAGCAATGGTGACTATCACTGGCCAGTTTGACATCCATCAGTGGCGCCAACAGGAACAGCCTTGCTAAATAGAGCCCAGACTTTTGAAGTCATGCAGAACCTGCATTCTTAACATCTGTGTTCTCCAAATATGAGTCCTGTGTCCCTGCTTTGTACTAGTCAATGACCAGTTGACATCACTTTGCCTATTTCATTGTTCAGTGACTCTTCCATTTAAGAAGGGAAGTTTTGGTTAAAAGGCAATAAAAGGGTTTTACACTTTATTCCCACATACATAGGTCCATCCACATGCCTCTTATGCAGACATTCTTGTCCCTGGTGCTTCCATGTTTGGTAATCCCAAAGCAACATTCAAAACTCCCCAAGTTTGTATATGTGTTAAGCCTGGACCACTTTTTTCTCTCCAAATGAAGGACGGTGTTTGCCCCCAGTGTCATGTCAAAAAGCCACCTGAGCTTGCATCCACAGTAAATCAACATGTCTATGAATCAAGTTTGACTTTTATCCTTCTCTCTTAGTCACGAAAACCAATAAACCTCTCTAGACCCCATCCACTATTATCAATGCTGCTCTAGGCATGAGCTAATGGAGAGGCAGTAGGGAGCAATGTAGATGACATGGTGGTCAAAATCTACTTGGGGAGCTTAATTGTAAAATTCAACAAGCTGATGCCTTGGATATAATCTTAACATAGGATATCATTGGGCTAGCTCAATGTATGATGACTTGGTGGGACTGACCCTATCCAAATGATGGGAAATCCCTGCTATATGGTCACTTGTATTCCATTGCCAGATATTCCATCTCTACCAGGACATGTAGCACTATTGAAGCTATATAAATCTCTGCTGAAGATGATTCAACCTTGTTTCTTAACTAGGGACCTACATGATTAAGCTGAATATGAGGTTTTTCTATAAACCTTGCACAGGATCTTTTCTCACCACAGATCACTAAATCTAAGATTATAGGATTTCCTGGACTATAGGAAAGGAAAAACAGAGCTATGTGCACTATCCCATAGACATTCTGCAGAGACTTTCTTGCTCTGGGCCCCAAGAAATCTGATAACCTTCTTTAATACTCATAAATGCATCTGAACAGGGGCGCCTGGGTGGCTCAGTGGATTAAGCCGCTGCCTTCGGCTCAGGTCATGATCTCAGGGTTCTGGGATCGAGTCCCGCATCGGGCTCTCTGCTCTGCAGGGAGCCTGCTTCCTCCTCTCTCTCTGCCTGCCTCTCTGCCTACTTGTGATCTCTCTGTCTGTCAAATAAATAAATAAAATCTTTAAAAAAAAAAAAAATGCATCTGAACAGCAGCCAGAGATGTGGAATATGTTATCTCCAGAACTGATAAAGCCTCAGGTGTTGTGCTTTATTTTAGGGGAGAAGGTATGTAATGCAAGAATTTTTTTTGTACCTTTGAAGAAGTAAAACAAAAACAAAAACATAAAAAAAACAAAACAAAACAAAAAAAAACCTACCAGGGACAAGGGAGAGAAGTTATGTAATGCAAGAATTTTCTTTGTACTTTTGAGAAGCATGCCCTTGATAAGTGAATTTTTAAAAACTTAAGTGATGTATTGGGCATCTGAATATTTATAAGGTTATTTCCAGCCTTTAGGGCAACATACATCTTATAAGGCCTCTGATGTGTTTGCCACATCTTGCTTTTTTGGACAAATTATAATGAAGGGTAAAGGTGGTTTCACTGGCTTCACTTCACTGTCCCTACTACAATATCTCTCTGTAGACTCAGCATTATGTGGAGATCTGTCAATTTTCAAGTCTGTTCATTAAACCCATACATTTTATGTATGTCTATGTGTATTTGAATGTGTGCGTGTGTGTGTGATGAATACCGGATTCATTTGTAACCCAACATGCATATGCCCCAAATGTAATTGTCGCTGTGAAACACTACAAGTACTTCGGTATCAGTGACTATTAGGATTTTACTTCTAAGAGTCCTTGAAAGATTTTGTTTTCAAGTGGATTAAATGGCTTAGAATCTTATGGAGGAAACTGCCAGAATCATTACAGGATATGTTTGCCTTTGTGTTGTTGGGTCATTTCTCCTGGGGATTTGGCCATTCATTTAGAATCTGAATATTGATTCAACCTCAGCACCTGGACAAAGGTCATGACATTTTATTAGAATGTCTTCTGAAAGCTCCTCATTATTGGTTCTTAATTTCTTTTGTTTGTATAGATTGAGCAATATGCTATTGGTTGCCAGTTTGTCTTGTCCTTCAGAATACTGTTTTAATAACCATCTCCACTGTTCTCTGTGGTTCTATCTACCCTCCTATTTGCCGCTTGTTGAACCCTCCCAGCACAATAATGTGTCTACCTTTTTATTCATATGTAAGTATCACTATGTGACCCCTATTATTTAGGATTTAATACCTCTTTTCTCTCATGGATTCCAGCTCTGTAAGAGTATCTTCAATAGTTGTGGCTCACAGAGGAGAGCCAACATTGAGTTTTAAATGAAGCTTGTTTTCATTGAGTAATAAAACCTCAGGTTAAAACTACATTTTGTGTTTAGAAAATCACTGAGTGTGCAATACTTAGAGAACATCATACAAGATAACCTTTTGAGATTAAACTAATGAAAAGCATGCCTGGTATATTTATGAAATATGAGGTATACACACATACACACACACATATATATATATATATATATACTGTATATAGGTGTGGGCATGTGTATATACATGTATGGAATATATATACGGAATTTATATATGTGACTATATGTATTTCATATGTAATTTCATATATTGTGTTTCATATACATGACAGTTCTATTCATCTTTGTATATATGAATATATATATATTTATATGAATATATATTCTACAGGAATAGACCTCGAAGAAGCTCAAGAACAATTGTAAGAACTTTAATTTTATACTATATGAGGTATGAAGTCATTCCAGAATTTTGATAGGATGGCTGACATCATCTTTCTTAAAATAATATGTCTCCTGTTTTGAAATTATACTATAGTAAGTGAAGGGTAGAAGCATAAAGTTCAATTAAGAATCCACTGCAGAAATCAAATGAGAAATGGTATCTATACCTTGGACAATAGCATTGGAGTTTGTAGTTAATGGTCAACAGTGGATATATCTGAAAGTAGAAAAAAATGGAATTTGCTGAATGCTTGAATATATACAATAAGAGAAAGTGAATATTTAAGGAAAGTGATCATGTTTTGGAATGAGCAGTGTAAAATGAAGTTGCCACTGATATGATAGGGAAGAATGTGAGAAGTAGTAGGTTTTAGAGAAAGAGTAGTAGTTTGTTTTTCTAACAATTTAGATTAAGCCACCTTTTAGATATATAATTAGTGACAATGAGTAATTGTTTTTAGAAGATGTAATTAGAGCAAGGTTTCACAATTGAAAACATAATTTTGGATAACATTCACATATTGATGTTATCTGAAGCAAAAGTGTGGAAGAGATCATGAAGTACGTGTGGATAATAAAACACCCAAGAAAAAAGTGTTGTTCCAGGGCTGCAGTGGGTTTTCTAGGGCTTAAGTCAGGATGTATTGATTGAAGGCAATTCAAACTTGTTTTAAATATTTTTTCAATGGGATGCCAGTGTGGCTCAGTTGATTAAGTGACTGCCTTTCACTCAGGTCATGATCTCGGGGCCCTGGGATCTAGTCCTTCATCAGGCTCCTTGCTCAGCAGGGAGCATATGCTTCTCCTCTGCCTGTCTTGTGTGCACACTCCTCATGCTTGTGTGCACTCTATCTCTATATTTCTCCATCTTTCCCTTTTTCTCTTTCTTTCTCTCTCTCTGTATCTCTGACAAATAAGTAAAAAGAAAATCTTAAAAAATATATATTTTTCCAAAAAAATATACTTAACTGTCATCTGCAAATTAAAAAAAAAAAAAAGCCATTTCTCTTTTTCCAGTAAGTAAAGGAGTAGAGATGAAATGATAACATATTCTTTGAAATGATGAGGTCACCCAGTAGATATTAGAGCAGATCACCAAAGCACATTTTACACATCATTACACACAAAACACAATTAACACATCATTCCCAGGTTTACTTTACACTGTTACTGTGTTCACTTGATTTTATGCGAGAATACTCTGAGCAAACCAAGCCCCCAACTTATCCTAGCAGTTGAATTATCCGATATTAATCTATGGTATTTTTTCTCTTAGAACTCTTTTGGGACTTAATGATATTAGCAAGAAATAAAACAGCACAAGTCACCATTAGTTTTATTTATTTATTTTAAAAGATTTTATTTATTTATTTCAGACAGAGAAAGCAAGGGAGAGAGAGAGAGAGAGAGAGAAGGCAAGTGTACAAGTGAGAGGGAGGGGCAGAGGGTGAAGCAGACTCCCCATGGAGTAGGGAGTCTAAGGTGATGTGTCAACCTTGGACCCTGGGATCATGACTCAAGCAAAAGGCAGATACTTAATGGACTGAACTACCCAGGTGCTCCTCACCATGAGTTTTAAAATATAAAACCATAATAAAGTAAACAGATATGAAAAAACATATTGATGGTGATATGGAAAGATTGGTACACACATGAATATGTGAGAATGTATATAGATTCTCCTATATAGAAATATATCTGATTTCCAACTGTTTCTAACTGTTAAAGACACAAAGAAATAGTTATTGAATACTTACTACAAGGTATAGTAAATATTGGTAGTGATTTTTGGATCAAAGATGTCTAGACACATTTTCTTCCTTTAGAAGAACTATGGTCAGGGAAGGCACATATATAACTAGCAATATCTTTATCCTGAATATAGTGATGAGTATTTAAGGGCCTATGTGAAAATAAATCTTTTATATATTGGAACTTCTTCCATAGAGTATACATGAAAAAGGATAAAATCTTGCCCTTGCTTGTGGATGTGCGGATATGCTGAAATAATTTTATTCCTATTACTCATATGATTTATACCGGAGTGTTATTTTAGAGAAATGAACAAAAGCATTGAGCAACCAGTTGAACACACGGGTGATGTTTTATCTGAGGTCCTAAGATCAAGCTCAGGGCAAAGGCACTGTTGGAACGCCACCGAACAGTAATGTGTGCACAAACCACCAGCGACAGGCTGGCACAGTGGGGTTCGTCTGCAGTTTTCCTTCTGGGAGAAACCTCCAAGAGGCTTCAACAAAGTAGTAACCACTGTGTAACCTGGACCTCCATCTTCCCTTTCTAGTGTGTTCAAATAATCAGTTCCTCGAAATTGGAAGTGAGCTCACTCTGAGAAAATTGACGAATGTTTGCTTACCTGCTGGGTGGAAAAATTGAAAAATATCAACCTAAGGACATATTTGTTTTGATCTTGTATTGTGCTTGGTGATTACACAGCCCACTGGAAACTGGCTATATGGCAAGAAATCAGGAGGTGGCCCATACACGGAGGAACTCTGTGCTGGCAAACAGATATTTCTTGCTGCCAAAAGTTTCCTGCTCACCACAAACCTGGGTGACTCCAGGATATTTATATACCCAGCAGCTGCAGCATGGTTTATAGCTCAAAGACAGAGGAGAATCTCCCCATCTCTAGGAGTATTTCAGAGATTCAAGTAGAACCTAACTAAAAGAAGACATCTTTTGATTTAATTCATCTTAAGTTTGTGTTTAAACACCGAAACTTTTTTTTTTTTAAGATTTTATTTATTTATTTGACAGACAGAGATGACGAGTAGGCAGAGAGTCAGGCAGAGAGAGAGAGGGAAGCAGGCTCCCCGCGGAGCAGAGAGCCCAATGTGGGGCTCGATCCCAGGACTCTGGGATCATGACCTGAGCCGAAGGCAGAGGCTTTAACCCACTGAGCCACCCAGGCGCCCCTAAACACCGAAACTTTTACTGAAAAGATGTTTGGGAGAAATAAAGGAGTTTGGGGGCTATTGTAAGCCTATTAAGCCATGTAAATTCAAGTATAAAATGAAGCTCCATGTTTATCAGAAATCTCTTGACATCTGTCATGAAAAAGTCAGATATTTATGTTCCAATATATCATTATTCAATTCAATTGTACTGGGACATATTAAAAAATAAGAGAACTCAGTATGTTTAAACAAAAGGATGAAACATTGTTAACTTTAAAGAAGTTTGTACAGCAAGAAGCTGCAAGTCTGAAGTATGTTGCAGATAGGTTTTCAGTGTGGATGGAAACAGTTTACATGTCTCAAGCAAGGAAAATAAATATAATCCAAAGTAGACAGAGGGCTTCCCATGATAGGGAGGAAATGAGTCTATACAAATTTAATGAAGTGGAATAGGAATGAAGTACAGTAGAAAAAAAGAGATGTATATGCTTTCTTCCACCTATGAGAAGTGTCCCATTCAGCAGTCATAATTAAACACTGGCACCTAAGAATGTGCCAGAACATAAATTCCATGGGAGTAGGGAGCTTTATAGGTTTTGGTCTTTGCTCTCTCAGCAGTGCTTAGAACACTGTGTGACTTATATGGTGCTCACTACTTATTTGTAGACTTGAATGAATGAGTGAAACTGGGAATAGGAAACCTTTATGGAAACCAAAACTAAAAAACAAAAAAACAAACAAAACAAAATAAAAACAAACAAACAAAAAACCCCAAAAACAAAAAAAAAAAAAAAAACAAGCAAACAAAAAACTCAAACGAACAAACAAAAGCAAAACAAAACATAAAAATGGAAACAAAAGACGATTTGCAGCCATGTTTAAAAAAATAAAAAATGTTCTTTTGAAAGTGAATTAAAAATAAATACCAGGTTGAGTCTGAGGAGACATTAGATAAGACAACTAATATTTGTTTGAGGTGACTTAAATCTCCTATGACCCTCTTCCTTGACTGAGACACAGTTCACAATTACCTTGATATATATTTATCTACCTTAGTGCATCCCTTTCCATCCACCCACCTGTTTTTGACAGTGCCTAAAAGTTCAAGACTATGTTCTTCTTAAAACTTATTGTGTATTCCATTCACTTAAGGGTGAGTTAACTTTCTAGCTAGTTAAATAAACCCATTATCACTATATTGATATTACTGACGCTGAAAAGATATACTTAGCTAGCTCCTCCTGGTATGTGTGTGTCTACATATAATTAGGCTATCTATCTAGTTAGATGATAGATGGATTAATCGATAGATGATAAATAGATAGATGATAGATATATAGGTGATAGCTACACAGATACGTAGAAAGATGGTATGTATAGGTATATAAGTGGTGTCAGATATTTAGAGGTCTTTAAACTTCAAAATCAAAATGAGCAATAAAGCCATCTCTAGATGATTGTTTATGAATTTTTAAAAAGACGGTCCTCTAGTTACTCTCAAAACATATTATTAAACTCAAGTCATCTCCACAGTTTCTTTTTTTTTTTTTTTTTTTAAATGTCTAATGGAGATTTTTTTTTTCAGCATAACAGTATTCATTCTTTTTGCACGACACCCAGTGCTCCATGCAAAACGTGCCCTCCCCATCACCCACCACCTGTTCCCCCAACCTCCCACCCCTGACCCTTCAAAACCCTCAGGTTGTTTTTCAGAGTCCATAGTCTCTTATGGTTCGCCTCCCCTCCCCAATGTCCATAGCCCGCTCCCCCTCTCCCAATCCCACCTCCCCAGTTTCTTATAAAAAAGTGATGTTACATTAATAGTGATATGATGAAAGTTCCAGATTCTCTTGAGATCAATTTCACCCAGCATAAAATGAATGTGAGACAAACCATAATTAAAATGTCAAGTTCTAGGGATGCTTGGTGGTTCAGTTGGTTAAGCATCTACCTTTGGCTCAGGTCATGATCTCAGGGTCCTGGGATCAAGCCCCACATCAGGCTCCCTGCTCAGTGAGGAATCCGATTCTCCCTCTCCCTCTGTCTCCTTCCCCTTGTTCATGATCTGTCTCTCTCTCTCAAATAAGGAAATAAAATCTTTTTAAAAAAGTCATATTCTAGATTATATGAAGATTAAAATGTTTTTTTTTTTCTGTTATAGGCCATTATGAATTTACACTGGGAATTTTTAAGAAATGATTCAGTTACTATGTAATATAGCCATTGACTATTCATCTATATTGCCAAAGTCTTAAATATTTCTATTTCTTGTGAGGCGCCTGGGTGGCTCAGTGGGTTAAAGCCTCTGCCTTTGGCTCAGGTCATAATCCCGGGGTCCTGGGATCGAGCCCCGCATCGGGCTCTCTGCTCAACAGGGAGCCTGCTTCCTCCTCTCTCTGTCTCTGCCTGCCTCTCTGCCTATTTGTGATCTCTCTCACTGTCAAATAAATAAAAATTTAAAAATTAAAAAAATTTCTATTTCTTGTAAGTAATTACACATAGATCATACTGTACAATTCCATAGCTGGGGAAGAATACGGAAGCCACCTACATCCTTCTTATTCTCACCAATTATTTGACTAATGAAGAAGCTGACTGCCATAGAGGTCAACTGATTTGACAAAGCATGAATCGCTCAAGGGGGCTCTGTCAAGATTATAACACATGCTTTCTGAATTTAGGCTATTGTTTTATCTGCCCCAGTAGTGGTTTTCAAACTTTTCTGAGACCACTGAAAAGAGGAAAACATTTTTTTTCTTTTTTTTAATTTTTTTAAATTTTTTAATAAGCATATACTGTATTATTAGCCCCAGGGGTACAGGTCTGTGAATCGCCAGGTTTACACACTTCACAGCACTCACCATAGCACATACCCTCCCCAATGTCCATAACAAAAGAGGAAAACTTTTTTAAAGATTTTATTTATTTATTTTAGAAAGAGAGAGAGAGAGAGCATGGTGGGGAGGGACAGAGCTCTGTCCCAGGATCCTTCAAGCCAGATGTTCAACCAACTGAACCACCCAGGAACCTCAGGGAAAATGTTAAGATCAGGATTCTGGAATTTCTGAACACTCTGGTGCCAGTTCAACTGGATGTTGTGTTTTTATTCTACTCCATATTGATCCTATGATAAATTTTGCTAAAAATAATTTCTCTTGCTAAAATCTTCAGAATTTATATACTAGAAAACAACTTTTAAGTATAATATTATTTAGTACACATTCTTCTTTTTATGACAGGAACCACCACCACTCCACCCATGAACATATATGTGAAACTAAACATATCTCCAAAATTAATGGCAAAAAGGTTTTCTGTTAGCTATCAGGGATGCCATCTGACCATTTGATTCTAAAATTCTGCTTTTGACAGCAGAATATACCATTAGATTATATCATTTGGAAGATAGTTCATGAGAAAGCAAAAGAAGTGCAGGAGTCTTTAGCAGTGAATAAAGCCCAGATAAGTATGAAACAAAATCATTTCTTTTGAACACACAATACAAAGGAGAGAGTGGCTACTAATCAGACTGCAGGCATTGTTTTAAAAAAAAACCTACATTAAACAAGAAGAAAAATGTGGAACAAACAAAAACAAGAGTTTGTGGATATAGTTTAAAGGAGGACTTGTTGAGGAGAAAATTTTTGTCTGCTCCAGAGCATTTTCATTGGAACTAAGGATAGCATAGGAAATGCATAAAGAATCACGTCTTCCAATTCTAGATAGTTCGGCTTTCAATTCCATGTGTGATTCTTTCCTCAAATCTTTACACCAGATTTTAACTCTGACTAACCAACTAGGTTTTCATCTAGGCTTTTATCCTCAGTTAGTGCCTAGTGGAGCACTATAAACTGTATGGAAAGCATAATCTACTTCTCATGACTTGATCCTCACTCAAATGTATCCACTCGTTATCTTCAAATCAGTTGAAGCAAAAAGTCCCATCTACTTTAAGGAATTATTATTATTATCACTATTTTAAGTAGACTCCATGCCCAGTGTGGAGCCCAACATGGGACCTGAACTCACAACCCCGAGATCAAGACTCTGAGATCAAAAGTTGGATGCCCAACCAACTGAACCATGCAGATGCCCCTACTTTAGGGAATTATCATTCTAATCGATATCCACCTATGTGGAGGATTCTATAAAATCATTACTTTTTTTCAATCTCTACTCAATGTTTCAGGAATCCTCAGGGTTGTGGCAAATCAATTATCAATGATTATATATTTTATTTCAGTTATGATGTTAATTTGTGTAATCTCAGAGAATTCATCAAGTATATCCCTTGAAATGTTTTTTCTGACTATATATTATTGTAGGGATTTCCTCTTTCTACCATGACAGAAAACTGGCACCAGATTTACTGTCTAGAAAAAGTCAACCTAAAAATTGGACAAAGCATATGAGCCAACTATTTTTAGTAATTGAACAATTGCTTTGCTGAACTATATTCTTTGGCAAAAGTTAATTGCATGAGATGAACTCCAAGGTTACTCCTTAATAAACTTGGCATTCTTTCTGAAAAAGACTTTTGAATCTGGAAGCAGGAAAATAAATCCCAAATAGAACACCCAAACTCAGTGAGCTTAGGAGGACACTAAAGCTGATGGAATTTGCAGGGCAAGACATGTAAGAAGAAGAATAATCATGCAGTTGTAGGGAGAAGATTTTAAATTTCTTATTGATTCTTCATCATAATACATTAAGGGTTCTTGATTGGAGTCTGAAATATACCCGCTAAGTATGAGTCTATAAAAGGTGGTTGGCATGCTGAAATTTTCTTCAAGTTTAAATCAAGTTGAATCCAACATCTCATTAAAAAAGAAACACACACACACACACACACACACACACGCACACACACACAACACAATTGCACAGTTAACCACAAAAGCTCCATCAGACAAAATAGTTGGCAGAGGTTGACTCAGTAGTTGTCAGACGGGGTTAACTCAGTGAATATTATATACTGGATATTCAAGGATAATTGGGTTAGCACAAAGAATAAAAGGCAAGTGTACAAATAAGGAAGAAGGGAGCAGGAACAAATAATATAAGTTAAGTGTTAATTAGAGAAAATATTTACACATGTATAATAATGCAATAGAATTATTAAGGAAATATGGTCAATGTATTGAAATTTGTGAATTAATCCATAGGATAAATCTAAATAAATGACTTCTAAAGGAAAAAAAAATGGACGTATACCTCCTCTGTAATCCCCCCCCTTAAGAGTGAGTATGGCAGAATATGATTGTGTTATACAGCAAAGGTGAAGGAACTTTGCAAGTGTAACTTTAGGTCTCTAAATAGTTGACTTTCACTTCATCAGAAAAAGATCATTTCATATTAGTCAGACAAAATGAGGTGACTACTTAAAAGACAGAAGAAGTCAGGCAGATTGCAAGCAGTGGCAGACCTTCTTCTGTTAATCTTAAAGACGCAAACCACCATATTTTGGAGGGAGCCATGTAGCAGGGAACTGCAAGTGGCCTCCCGCAGGTGAGAACCTTACTTCTATACCTACAAAGAACTGATTTCTGTGGGTAGTCATTTAGCTTGAGAAAGAATGCATCACTTCTTGATGATATTGCTGATTGGCTAACAATTTGATTTCAGCCTTAGGAGTTGCTGAGCAGACGACTTAGCCATCCTGCGTGCACACTTCTGGTCCACAGAAACTGAGTTAATAAATGTGTGTTGATTTAAGCTACTAAATTTGTCAGAATTTTCTATGCAGCAATAGAAAACCAGTAATAGAGATTAAAAATAAAAAGCTCTCTAGCATTTAATAGAAAGCTCACAGAACCCTTATGATAAAGGTATACAAGGAGAACATTAAAATAAAAAAAAGAAAAATGGCAAAGCAGAAGTTTATTAAGACTCATGCACTTAACACACCTAAAACAATCAAATAATGTAATTTATTAACCACTAAAATCTTTAACTTATAGATGCCAGTGGTATCTTTTCACATAAATTAACAACAGTTTATGTAGGAGAAATTTCAGTAACTGAGGAATAGAAATTTAATAATCAGAAAAGTCTAGATGGTATTGTAATAAAAGTCTAACTCCAAATTTCAGTGCCTCAATACATCACTGGTAGAATACTAACTCAGAAATTCTACTGAGAATAAGACATCTCTCTAGAGTAAATATCCTTCTCTATGGTGACTCCAGTATCCTTGGTATTTATTTCTTATATCAGGTCAAATATGTACCACGGACAAGCAGGATATAATCTAATTGCCATGCAAGCAAAGTTTTTATGTAGACACAGGAAATAGGGAGAAGATGCACAAATGAAATGTTTCCCAGTTCAACATTTTCTAACACGGTCTACAGAAAATGTGTTACTTGAGCTTGTTTTTAGTAAACTGAGACATCTGTAAGACTTAAATACAGATTAAAGACTTAAGTACAGTTTTGTGAATATTTCAGATCTGGTCCTCTGCAGAAATACATCCCAAAACCAAAGTCACGCAAGGGGAACAATGTTTACACCATAGATAAAAGAAAAAATAATTTACGAAAATTATTCTGATATGAAAAAATTCCAGGGGTGCCTTGGTGGCTCAGTGGGTTAAGCCTCTGCCTTTGGCTCAGGTCATGATCTCAGGCTCCTGGGATAGAGCCCCGCATCCGGCTCTCTGCTCAGCCAGGATCCTGCTTCCCCCTCTCTCTCTCTCTGCCTCCCTTTCTGTCTACTTTGATCTCTGTCTGTCAAATAAATAAATAAAAAATCTTTTAAAAAATTCCAACAAGGAATATATGAGAAATTCTTATAATTTATTGGGAAAATTGCAAAAACACAATTAGAAGTTTCATATATGAATTGTAAATGCCATTGTAAATGCTGAATGTTTGTGTATCCTCAAAATTCATATATTGAAAACCTAATGCCCACAGTGATGATTTTAGGAGGTGGAGTCTTCTGGAGTTGCTTAGGTCCTGAGTGTGGAGCCCTCAAGAATGGGATTAGAGTTCTTCTTAAAAAAAAGAAAGAAAGAAAAAAAAAAAGCCCCAGACAGGTAGTTTGTCTTTTGCATTGCCCGAGGACACAGATTTCAGCAGTCTATCTCCCAGAAAAAGCCTTCACCAGATACCTTATCTGCCAGACTTCCCAGCCTCCAGAACTATGAGAAATAAATGTTTACGAACTGTCCAGTATACTGCACTTTGCTATCATAGCCTGAATGGACTGAAATAATAAGTATAGAAATAAATGTAAATTAAATCATGAGATGTGATTTTCACTAGTCAGATTAGCAAAAAGACTCTAATGTGAAAATACATACTTTCACATATGTGCACAATGTGAAGCACAACTGTTTCCAATATTGAAAAAAAATGGAAACAATATGCTTGATATAAGTGAACTTTAGTGGGGGGGTCATTAAAAATTTAAAATTGATAACCAGTAGAATGATTGCGGTTATATGTAAATAGATGAGAAAAAAAATCCTCCAAGACGTAGTGTTAATTGATATAAAACTGTTCATCTTTGAGTAAATAAAATATAATTTAAAATAAAATACACAACTCAAGTATCTATAAATAACTGTAAATATTGCAAAATTATATAGAAAAATAAATGAAGCCATTAAGCTATAGTTGTTATAGTTCATATAGTTAACTCTGAGGGAAATGTGATTTTATTCAAAACACTGCTGTATGTGCTCATATGTCTTTCGACAAGAACGCACTCATTTTACTTGAGTAATTTACAAAATACAAATAATCTAGAATTATTTTAAACTTGAAAATAAGTTTTTCAGCCATTTTGGAGATCAAATACTGTCAAGTTAGTATCACTTTGTCAAAGATAAACAATAAACTCATACTGTTCCATATGGTGTGAAATAAGGCAGTGTCAATCCTTGGCCTGACAATTTTCATGCTTGCTATTTATACCTTTTTGTAAGAATTATGCTTGCTCAGAAAACATGTAAGGCAAATTTATCTAAATGTGAAATAATTTATACGTATGGTAATTTTTTTTTTCTGATTTGGAGAGATGCTGTGACGTTATCTATATATTATTTATCTTACTCTAAATCCTAATATTGATCAGAAATATTTGGGGCCAGCTTCTATACATCATGGTTTTGTTAACATAGAATAAAGATTGGCAAAGAAATATTATGAATTCATACAGATGTAAAACATCAAGGGATGAAGTATCAACTCAGAAGATACAGCACCTTATTTCAAGGAGTCCAATAAATGACAGGAAAATGTGTTAATCACAGTCCAACATGAGCAATTAAGAGAAATTGAAATAAACATTATGAGCCAAGAACCAAAACAATATAGCATAGAAAATCCTGGCTAGAAACTGAAGAATATTAAGAAAGATCAATTGGACACAAATTAAGATATGCACAATAACGATATATCCCCCAAATCTCAAAGAACATGGTATAGGCAGGGTTCAGTTCCTAATTATAAGGATAGATATACAAAGTTCTGTGCTGTCCAGGTGAGCATACAGAGCAATGGAAGTCAGGTTATGTTCATTCACTCTAGATAAATTACTTGTTCTGGCCTGGAATTGTACCTCTCGTTGTAAGATTTCTCATTGGGGCTCATTTCTCATGGGCTGATAGTTATTTCCTGGTAGATGGCCTGAAGCAGTTCTTTGTGACTACAGGCCTCTTGAAGTAGAAGCAGAAACAGCCAATAAGACTTCCTGGGAGTTTTGATCTTTAATCACTGTGTTTATTTTATAACATTGCCTACCAGAGTCTGGACCTATAGACTAGGTTTAGAAAATGCTTCAGCTGGGAGTGGAAAACAGGATTATTCCTGTTTTTCCATAATGCACACAGTGGCCACCATAGAGAAAGTGAAAGAAAGTGGTTGTTAATCATTTTCATGTATGTGTGTGTGTGTATATATATATATATTAGCAAATTCTCACAGAATGAAAATATTACTCATGTTTTGGGACACCTGGGTGACTCAGTTGGTTAAGTGTCTGCCTTCTGCAGAGTTCATGATCCCAGGGTCCTGGGATGGACCCCCACATTGGGCTCTTTGCACATCAGATAACCTGTTTCTCCTTCTCCTTCTGTCCACCACTCCCCCCTGCTTGTGCTCACGCTCTCTCTCTCAGACAAATAAATATGTAAAATATTTTGTAAAAGAAAAGAAAATATTCCTCATACTTAGTACACAAGTTCAAACAACTTTTCAATGAGTACTGGAAATGTTTTCTGATGTTTACATTAAAAATATAAAAACATAACTAAATTTTAACTGAAAAACATCATAGAAAATTTTTATAACTCTTCAATGTTCTACATACATAAGGAACACGATAAATGTATTGAGTAATTGTTTCATCAAGATACAAATATTTATGTTGTTGTTGTTGTTTCTCTTTTATAAACCTTTAAGTCAGAATCTTATAACCACAAACCCAAGTTTTTAAGAGATTTTAGATATGGAGACATTTAGTAGTGTTCCAGTTGATTTACTAAATGTGCATTATAAGTTTAGCCTCCTCAGTAAGAAGAAATTTCTATCAGTTTTTGTATCTGTATCCTTAAGTATGAGATACCTTATTTGAGTAGTAAATTCTGATTAAATGCTGAATGTAAAATGCTGCTCGTTAAATATATATAAAGTGAATCTTGATAGAGAATATTTTTTTCCTAAAAAACTCCCAACTGTCAGCAATGTTGACAGTGAAAGATATCAGCAAGACAGAATATAAAATGGTTATCAACTAAAACACTTCAGACTGCAAGCTATGGCTTCAGAACAAGTTCAAATTGCTTTTCAAACTCTATATTGGCTTTTTCTCTATGTGCCCTCAGCACCTCAAACTATCTGAACATCTGATATGAAATGGAAGCACTGAGCTGGTCTGTCCTGATTTTTGTGTACAATTTTTTGTCAGAGAAAACAACTGCCGATTTTTATGCCCAGAAATATTTTCCCTGTGTGCATGTGTGTGTAAGCTAAGTCAGAAAGTTCAACTAAGTGAATAAATACTCTATTTTCCTTAAATACTATTTATTTATATATTAAAATACTTCATTTAAAGATACTCTTCTAATGTTTTTAAAGGTTTAAAATAGAGATTCAATTATAGCCCAAAATACAAAGATGACAGCAACTTATATTGGGGATATAAAGGATATAATAGTTAATACTAAATATCATGAAGTCAAATTGACAATCAACTCTGTGTTATCTTTGTTAATGGGACAAAGTAGTGGCCCAAATAATATTGCATGCCATCCAATGGTTCATTTTTATTGTCCTGGTGATATGTTATCCTATTTAATTCTTATACATTTATAGTTTTAGTTATATTTTAAAGTTATTAAATTAAATGTGCATTCCTTGTACACATACCAGGAATTGAGGAGGAAAATCCAAATGTGAAAGACTCTTTAAAGGGAAGTGGAAAATACTCTGCCATAAGATTTTATTATTTTAATCCAGAATACATATAGCTGGCACATGAGTAAATGAGACAATAACATTATTTTATTAATGCTTTTCTTTTCATTTAGTATACTGAATGATTCCATAAACTGAGAAAAGTTTTGTCCGTCTTATAAATGCCCCTTATGGTTTTTGATGAAGGAATATCAACTGTGGTGGGATATATATTTCACATAAAAACACGAAAACACACACATAGGCAAAGTACCAAATATTTTAACAGTAGTAAGCAAAATATAGTCCGTGTCTCCAAATAAACATGAGCATATACATAGAAGGGGGAGATGGCTAGAGAATGAACAGGCAGTTGAACAGGAGCCAAATCATTAAAGGTTTTTTAAACCCTTTAAAGTGGATGGAACTAGAGCGTATCGTGCTTAGTGAAATAAGTCAATCGGAGAAAGACAACTATCATATGATCTCCCTGATATGAGGACATGGAGAAGCAACATGGGGGGGGAGGGGGATAGGAGAAGAATAAGTGAAACAAGATGGGATTGGGAGGGAGACAAACCATAAATGACTCTTAATCTCACAAAACAAACTGGGGGTTGCTGGGGGGAGGTGGGATTGGGAGAGGGGGAGCGGGCTATGGACATTGGGGAGGGGAGGCGAACCATAAGAGACTATGGACTCTGAAAAACAACCTGAGGGTTTTGAAGGGTCAGGGGTGGGAGGTTGGGGGAACAGGTGGTGGGTGATGGGGAGGGCACGTTTTGCATGGAGCACTGGGTGTTGTGCAAAAAGAATGAATACTGTTACGCTGAAAAAATTAATAAAAGGGGGAAAAAAAAAAAAAAAGTGTTTCAACTTTATAAGAGCAATAGATGAGTAAAATATGATTCAGGCAAAGACGACCGATGAATGCCCAATTTAGACAGTCAAAGTTTAATGAGTAGTAGAATACTAACACTGTCTCAAATGCCTCCTCTAAATTATTTATTAAATGCAAAAAATAAAATTGATAAAGTAGTGACTATATAGTAACTGCTCAACACTTTAACTACATGATCAAAATCAACTTGATAAATAAGATTAATTAAAGCATATGCCTCTAGCTATGTTACCCTGAGAAGAATGCAAGATAACTTAAATGTTTTTTTTCAGCCTAAAATTAAAACCTTCAACTTAATCATAAAAAATTCCAGAAAATCAATAATTAAGACATAAATAATGAAACCAGTGATTTGTATTTTTAAAAAAATGTCAGTTGTATGAGAGACAAAGAAAAGTTGGGAAAGATTCCAGATTAAAAAACACTGAAGTGAATGACAACTAAATGCAATAAAAGATTCTAGACATGAACACATACGGGGAAAAATAATTACTTTGAAGGATATTGTTGGGGGCAGTGATATATTAAAAATGTGACTGTAGGTAATGAAATGCTAATATTATGTCAAATATAATTTTTTTTTGAATTTTAGGGTTATAGATACATAGGAAATACCTTTTTTCTTAATAAATGTGCAGTGAAGCACTTAGGGGAAATGGTGCATGATACATGTAATATACTCTAAAATTTTTCATAACAAATAATATGAATAATGTAGATGGAGAGAGAAGAGGGAGAAGAGAGAGAATGCTAAAACAAATTTGGCAAAATGTTAGCAATTTTGAGAGAAAAGGTATATGGCACTGTGGGTGCAGTGAGGAGGATGAGTTAGGAGACTTCCCACTGCTTATAGATTGATTAGTTGGGAAGGTGCAGTAGTTACCCAGGTGAATGATGATGCTGTCCTTCCATAAAGCATTGGGAGTATTAATGGAAAGAAGCAGAATCAAGAACTTGGTGATTTACTGGCAATAGCAAAGGCAGAAGGAAGTAAAAGAAAGTATTCAGATATTTGATATAGTCAGTTCTTTTGATGGTGATGTCAATCAGTGCAGTAAAAACCAAAGACAAGGAACCCAAAGAGAGGAGGTAATTCACTTAGTCTGGAATGCGAAATTCCCACAGAACTATTACATGAGAATAGCCAAGAGGCACTGATCTATGTGGATTTATAATTCAGGGGACAAAAATTATGGAAATATAGTTTGGAACTCATATTTTGCCATTTAAAATGTGCTTTTTGAATCATAGCAATGAGTGAGATCCCCTGATAAACTCAAATGTTTTAGCATTTGCCAAAAGAAGAAATGGGAAAAAAAAAAAAAAACCAAGCAAACAAACAAACAAGTTTGAGAGAATTAAATGAAAGGAGAAAGTCAGGTTAGTTCCATATATTACCTGGGTAGAACTACTATTAAAAAAAAAAAAAGGGCCACAAACTTGAGTGACTTATACATCAGAAATGTATTATCACAAAGGTCTGGGGGATCAAAGTCCAAAACCAAGATGTCCTGTTTTGTTTTCATACTGGTCCCTTTCAAAGACAATGAGAGAAGAATTTGTTCCAGGCCTGTCTCCTTGGCTTACAAATGGCCGTCTTTTCCTTTGTGTCTTCATATTTTCCTCCTGTTACATGTTTATGCCCCAATTTTCCCTTTTTGTAAGGACATCTGTCATATTGGATTAGGGGTCCAAGCTACTCTACTGTGGCATCATTTTACCTAGTTTGATCTACCATTACCCTATTTCCAAATAGGGTCACATTCTGAGCTAGTCGGGGGTAGGACTTCAACATATGAATTTGGGGGTGGAAACGTGATTCAAAACATAGCAATCAGGAGCAACACATATTTTTTTAGATTGAACAAGGATGCCTAGTGCGGGTTAAGAGGTTAAGAGAAGCAGTGGGGAAACACCGGATTTTCACAGTGGAGGAGGGAAAGTGAGATAAGAGATTGAGGACTGCAAATAGATGTTACATTCTGAAGTTTGACACCTATGGAGAAGACAGGGATTTTAAGGAAACCCATTTTATAAAAAATGAAGTATAGTTGGCACACAATGTTACATTAGTTTCAGGTGCACAACATAGTGATTTGACAGCTCTATACATTAGGCCATGCTCATCACAAGGGTAGGGAGCTCAGTTTTTAAAGATGGAATTTAAAAAGAAGCTTAAAAGTCATTTATGGTTTGTCTCCCTCCCAATCCCATCTTGTTTCATTTATTCTTCTCCTATCCCCCTACCCCCCCCATGTTGCTTCTCCATGTCCTCATATCAGGGAGATCATATGATAGTTGTCTTTCTCCGATTGACTTATTTCACTAAGCATGATACGCTCTAGTTCCATCCACGTAGTCGCAAATGGCATGATTTCATTTCTTTTGATGGCTGCATAGTATTCCATTGTGTATATATACCACATCTTCTTTATCCATTCATCTGTTGATGGACATCTAGGTTCTTTCCATAGTTTGGCTATTGTAGACATTGCTGCTATAAACATTGCTGGGGGGAGGTGGGATTTGGAGAGGGGGAGGGGGCTATGGACATTGGGGAGGGTAAGTGCTATCGTGAGTGCTGTGAAGTGTGTAAACCTGGCGATTCACAGACCTGTACCCCTGGGGATAAAAATACATTATATGTTTATTAAAAAAAAAAAATTTGGAAGGGGAGGCGAACCATAAGAGACTATGGACTCTGAAAAACAACCTGAGGGTTCTGAAGGGTCAGGGATGGGAGGTTGGGGGAACAGGTGGTGGGTAACGGGGAGGGCACGTTTTGCATGGAGCACTGGGTGTTGTGCAAAAAGAATGAATACTGTTACGCTGAAAAAATAAATAAAATGGGAAAAAAAAAAAGAAGCTTAAATTCTGAAAAGAAGGATTTAGCTAAAACAAAGATACAAATGCAGAATGGTGAGGGTACCAGAAAAGAAAGAAGCTTGTGAGAAAATGAGAATCCATGAACCCAAAGGATTTAGACAAGTACGGGATCACCAGCACCACAGTAATAGGGAGACAGATTACAAATTATTTATGTCTTTACACAGCATAGGTATTTCAATAAAAAACATGGGAAAATATTTTGGAAGTAGTAATATGCTATGTATATGATATTTTATTATGTTTTATTATTATGAACAGCTATATCATATTAAGTATCTTTTGTAATTCTTATGTGGAAATTATCCATGTAAAGAATGAGATAATTTTTTGAGTCTACATAATAAAGTAGATTTGATACATTGTACTGGATCATGCTGACACCTGGATATCAATAAATTTTTATTATAGTTTTTTGCTCTTCCATTGGACATTTTCAGGGACTTATTTCTGAAATTGAGAAAACAATCCCAGCTTTATTTGGCACATGTCATTTTATGATAGCCAAATGAGATTTTAAAAAACAAGCATATTTCTGCATTTAAATGTGCAGTGTAACTAAATGTTCTTTTTTAAACTTTATTCTTAATGTTCAATAATGCAAACAAGATGAATACTCAAAAATGTCAGCCACAGACTTTTCATGGTAAAATAATAGCTATCTTTGTTCTGTTTCTAACATCACACCAAAACACTCCCAGGATATAAATACTGTGTGCTTTTTGATCAGTATTAGCATGAGTTTTTCTAGGTTCTAGTTTTTCTGAGTTTTCCCAGATATATGTCTCATAGACCGAAGTTCAGAAAATTTGGTTAAATGGTAGGGATCTACCTCAATTATATGAGTAAAATCATGTGGGAAAATATATTTTAAGTAAATTTGCTTAACTAATAAATGTCAACACAAGAATAAATTAACATTTCATATTTTTATATAAGCTACCATTTTGTTGATAAGCTTGGGACCAAATGATTCATATTATTTATTTTATAATTCTGGCATTCATATTCCTCTCGAAAGCAAACAAACCCAATAAAATAGAACAAAACAAATTTCATCTACTCGTGTCAACAAGATAAATACATTGATTTTAGATTTGAAAAAGCTGTTTAACCACTTAAGGGTAAAATTTAAGGAGTATTCACCGAAAGGGATATATATGGAGGATAATCTACTGCATCTTTATTTTTTTTTAAAGATTTTTATTTGTTTATTTGACAGAGAGAGAGATCACACGTAGGCGGAGAAGCAGGGGGAGGAGGGAAGCAGGCTCCCTGCTGAGCAGAGAGCCCCACGTGGGGCTCGATCCAAGGACCCTAGGATCAGGACCTGAGCCGAAGGCAGAGGCTTAAACCACTGAGCCACCCAGGCGCCCCATCTATTGCATCATTATATATGCTGATATCAATGATTATTGTAGTTTTTTTGAGTTCCTGACCTCCTTGTTGTGAATCACTGAAGACAAATAATAAAGGTATGGGACAATTATTAGCACTAAGCATAACCTATATTATTCCGAAACACTTTTTTTGAGAAAATAATATGATATCACTAATTGCTATCTCTAATATTTTACAAAAAATAGTGATTATTAAAAATCTCATGGATGTTCTTATTCTCCTTCTCTCCTGCATTCTCTGGGGCCTCATTATCACTAATTCCACACTCATAATTTTCTCAACTGTTTGATAATTTTCTAAACTACTCTTCGGAGGCAGCATATTCAGGACTGATCTATATGAAAACAAGATACTTTCACACAGGCTCGCTCATATTTTCTCATGAAATTACAGATCAAACTCTCATTTTTCCTTTTAGCCCTTGCAAATATCTACCTTTGAGGCCTTAAGGATCATTCGTGACTCCTAATCATCACATCCTGTTTGGAATACTGATTTCCTCAGAAGTTCTGTGCCAATAAGCAAATTGTTTACTTTCTTTCTTTGTATCCTCATGACATTGTTTCAGAAAACCTGAATACTCAAAGGGAACCCGTGCCGATTACTTAGTCCGGCCGCTGGTAAGGGCGGTGCAATCCCGCCTCCGGCAAAACACTTGAGAGTCACTACAGCAGGCCCCTCCCCCAGAAGATCAACAAAATATCCAGCCAGGACGAAGTTCATCTATCAAGGAAAGTAGGTTCAACTCCTAAGAAAGCAGCGCAATTCCAGAGGAGGAGAAAGCAAAGCACGGAACTCATGGCTTTCTCCCCATGATTCTTTAGTCTTGCGACTACTTCAATTTTTTTTTTCTTTTTTCTTTTTCCAATTTTTTTTCTTTTTTCTTCTTCTGCTAAATTTTTTAAAACTTTTACCCTTTTCTTTTTTAACGTTTTTTGACTAGTTTATCTAAATATATACATTTTTTCTTTCTTTTTTATATTTTTTCTTTATTTGTTTTATTTTTTAAATTTTTTTCTTTTTTTTTTTCTGAACCTCTTTTTATCCCCTTTCTCCCCCCCACAATTTGGGGTCTCTTCTCATTTGGTTACAGCGCATTTTTCTGGGGTCTTTGCCACCCTTTTAGTATTTTATTTGCTCCTTCATATCCTCTTATCTGGACAAAATGACAAGGCGGAAAAAATCACCACAAACAAAAGAACAAGAGACAGTACCGAAGGCTAGGGACCTAATCAACACAGACATTGGTAATATGTCAGATCAAGAGTTCAGAATGACGATTCTGAACATTCTAGCCGGGCTCGAAAAAGGCATGGAAGATATTAGAGAAACCCTCTCTGGAGATATTAAAGCCCTTTCTGGAGAAATTAAAGAAGTAAAATCTAACCAAGTTGAAATCAAAAAAGCTATTAATGAGGTGCAATCAAAAATGGAGGCTCTCACTGCTAGGATCAATGAGGCAGAAGAAAGAATTAGTGATATAGAAGACCAAATGACAGAGAATAAAGAAGCCGAACAAAAGAGGGACAAACAGCTACTGGACCATGAGGGGAGAATTCGAGAGATAAGTGACACCATAAGACGAAACAACATTAGAATAATTGGGATTCCAGAAGAAGAAGAAACAGAGAAGGGAGCAGAAGGTCTATTGGAGAGAATTATTGGAGAGAATTTCCCTAATATGGCAAAGGGAACAAGCATCAAAATCCAGGAGATGCAGAGAACCCCCCTCAAAGTCAACAAGAATAGGTCCACACCCCGTCACCTAATAGTAAAATTTACAAGTCTTAGTGACAAAGGGAAAATCCTGAAAGCAGCCTGAGAAAAGAAGTCTGATTCTTATACTATCTAATAGTTCATATGTATGTATATATGTATGTATGCATATATGTATTTATGTATTATTTAATGACTTTTGTCTTTAATTTTCTCATTAGTGACATGAAGGACATTGGTGTTAGCTCTTGTTCCTCTTGGAAAACTACAACATCGTGAGAAAACCATAGACTTTGGAGCCAGACTGAAGTGAGTACAAATCCCAGCAAGATAAATTATTAGTGTGTGAACATGGTAAATGTACATATCCCTCTGAAACTAATATTTCTTATTTATGGAAAGGAATAACATTAGTTCTTCAGTGCTTTACTTCTTGAACTTCTTATAGATATACTATGATACAAACATTAAAGGACATGCTGTTTTAGAATCTGAAACTTACTCTTAGATGAGTATTATCCTAACTACAAATGAGTATCAGGTCCTTATTTTTAAGCATGTGCATGATTACCCAGGATGCCCAGGAAAGCAAACACACTAAAGCTCATCTGTATTCAGTTCATCTCTTCTCTCAGGCACAAGGAGGTTTTAAATGCTGACCTTCCCCTGTACACAGGGGTCTGGTAGCTTGCTTTAGGCATGCAAATGTGAGTGCAAGTAACGTGCATCACTTCTTGTTGGAAGAACTAAATTGCTGGCATGAGATTCTCTAGCTTGTGTGCATGTGGGTGTGGGAGATGACAATAACCCTTTACAAAATTCGGTACATAATTTATTGTCTCATCTTCAGGAAGTAAGTAAAAGCACTACATTATCTTCTCAAGCCAGAAAATTAAACGGGTAAATAAATTAATTTCAGATAACAATTCAGTTTAGGGTGTTCTAATACTGAAGAGAGTTGAATTTTTCTAATTCTACACAAGGAGGAGAAAAATACTTTCCACCTGCCAACTTTTCATATTCTCCTGCAAAACCCTGCATGGGAGACCATTATATGTAATGATTCTTTAGCCAAAGGCAATTTTCTTCACAAAGCATAAAGTCTAATTTAAGTTATGTTCATGATTATCTAGAGTTTGTTCCCATAAATTAAGTTATTTGTAGAATCCAAACTAAGCAAGAAAAAATAAGGTCACGAGGTAGGCAGAGGGAGAAGAGGAAAATATATATATATATATATGCACATCAGATAGGATAATTTCCCTTCAAAATATGGAAGTTCTTTTACAACAGAATTAAAACAAGTGAGTCTGGATAATTGTCTTGGGGAGCCCTATATGGTGGTCATTACAAAATCTTTTTTGTCTTCTTTTTATTATGTTCAGTTAGCTAACATATAACACATAATTGGTTTTTGAGGTAGAGTTTAATGATTTATTAGATCCGTGTAATACCCAGTGCTCATCACAACACGTGCCCTGTTTAATACATACCACCCAGCCCACCCACTCCCACACTCCGCCTTCTGTAACTCTGTTTGCTTCCCAAAATCTTCTTAAGAATTACTAATTAGAAAGTTTCCAGGTAGCACCCTTGAAAATATGCCATCTTCACGTGATATTATTACTTTTATGCAGATTCCCAGCTAATAATATTTATTCCCAGCTAAATTTATTCTGTGAAGTTTCTCATATTCAAAACATTGTATTCAGCTCTTATATATATTTTGTTATAATAATGCTTTTTCATTCCATAAACACATAAATGAAACTGCAAGTTTAAATCTATCCCTCTTGTTGAAATCATGACATTAATTTATAGATATGTTTTTGTCTATTATGTACTCATAAACATTATCTCTTTTCATACTAAATGTAATTTTATGGTGGCAGTGATTATAAAATGACATTTAGCCCATAGACTCAAATACAGTTTTCTCCAGTTTATAATCAAATATCCATTATGATCTGGAAGATGGTGACATTCTCAACAAGAAAACTAACACTGCCAAGAAATGTGCTGGCTCATCTGTTGAAAACCTGTCATTAACTAAAGTATAACTAACATTACATTGAGGAATGTTGTGGGCATGCATATTCTTCATTCATTAAACAGAAATGTTGGAGAACAAGGAAAATAATGCATCTTTTCCCCATTATAACTCTCCTTACAAAAACCTTAAGGATATTCTCATCAGAAAAATAAAGTTATCCTCTATGATGGAAGTGCTTCTTTGAAGTTGCTCTATAAGTGAAATAGAGTAGCCCATACAGTGCTCCGGAATAGTATATGGAGACTCATAGATTTTAAATATGGCATTGTTTCAAATATTCATATACAAGTAAACTTACTATTAAATCTACTGAGAATCTTACATGATTAACATAGCAAGTTAAAGAGAAAAATAAATAAATAAATAAATAAGTGGGGAATGACAAGTGACCAGCAATTAAGTAGAAAAGTCGCAGACCAAAAAGCGGGATATACGTGTATAATGCAGCTTTAATGGATTTTTTAAAAGATTTATTTAATTATTTGACAGAGACAGAGATAAGGAGAGAGGCAACACAAGCAAGTGGAATGTGAGAGGGAGAAGCAGGCTTCCTGCTGAGCAGGGAACCCAATGCGGGACTCGATCCCAGGACTCTGAGATTATGACCTGATCCGAAGGTCACCAGCTTACTGGCTGAGCTACCCAAGTGCCCTACAAATTTATTTGTTTTAAATACAGAATGTGAAAAATTATACCAGAACAATGAAGGTCTCTCAAAGAACTGTTAAAGGAACATAAGTATTATTTTTTAATTGAGGTAAAATTGTATATTATATTGTATAAACTTGAAGTGTGTAGCATTATAATTTGACATCTGTATACACTAGAGAGTGATTACCGTCAAAAGTCTGGTCATCATTCAACATCATACAATTAACCCCTTCACCCATTGTGCCCACTCTCAATCCACCTTCCCCTCTGGTAACATTAATGTGGTCTCTGTATTGGTGAGTTTGTTTTGTATTGATTTTATTTTCTTCACTGGTTTGTTTCTTTGGATTCCACATATGAGTGGATCACACAGTAGTTGTCTTTCTCCATCTGACTTATTTCAGTTAACATAATACCCTCAAAGAACCAAAGAAACAAAAAATATTTTTAAGGAACCATTTGGTTGAATGTAAGTAATCATATCTATCTTTCCAGAAACAAAAATGAAATTCATAATAATGGCAAAAAATAAAACAAAACTACAATAGAAAAATATTAAATAAAATAATAATTACCCATGATTAAGCAAAAAAAATTAAGAATATTCCTTAAACTTCTTATGGAACTACTAGAGTAGAGAACTCTATAATCATAGACAAATCTATTACCTTATGACATAAAACATAAATGGGAGTAGACTTTGGTATCTAGACTACTGGATAACCCTGTAGAGTATTTCAACAAAAAAGCATATCCCACTACAAAGAAAATGATACATACATAATTTTTTTTAAAGATTTTATTTATTTGACAGACAGAGATCACAAGCAGGCAGAGAGAGAGGAGAAAGCAGGCTCCCCGTGGAGCAGAGAGCCCGATGTGGGGCTCGATTCCAGGACCCTGGGATCATGACCTGAGCTGAAGGCAGAGGCTTGTAACGCACTGAGACACCCAGGCGCCCCGGTACATACATAATTTTGAATGTATAGTTGACTTTGCAAAAAAGTAAGGGTAATCCATAAATGACTCTTAATCTCACAAAACAAACTGGGGGTTGCTGGGGGGAGGTGGGATTGGGAGAGGGGGAGCGGGCTATGGACATTGGGGAGGGGAGGCGAACCATAAGAGACTATGGACTCTGAAAAACAACCTGAGGGTTTTGAAGGGTCAGGGGTGGGAGTTTGGGGCAACCTGAGGGTTTTGAAGGGTCAGGGGTGGGAGGTTGGGGGAACAGGTGGTGGGTAATAGGGAGGGCATGTTTTGCATGGAGCACTGGGTGTTGTGCAAAAAGAATGAATACCGTTATGCTGAAAAAATAAATAAAATGGGAAAAAAAAAAAAAAGTAAGGGTAATCCTAGATACCTTGAAAAACACTTGCAAATATACACAAAGTAACATCAGCATTTTACTTAATAATGGAAAACAAATATATATTAACACAGGACAGGAGAAGCATAAAACAATATAAATGAAAAACTAAATTGCAAAAATATATCTACAATGCCATACACATTTATAGTTTAATATGTATATGATAGTATTACATAACATTTAAAGGTAATGTGTAAGTAGAAAATAAAAAAAAAGATATGCAGAGGGGTGATAAAACTCAGTACATGATTATGATTGCTCTTTGAAGATAATGAGAAAGAATATAATTTAAGAGGGCTTGATGAAAGCTTTCAATGTCACATGGCACAATTTATTATTCATCCTTTTTTATCTTAAATATGCTATAATAAAAAAAAGAATGGAAAAAATACAACTAGTGTTAAAGTCAACTAAAATTTTCAAATGTATAAAAAAGTAAATATCCAAGAATTAAAATGAGAAAAAGATAAGAATCTGGGAGAAATCTGTAAAACAGAGAAAATTAACATAATTAATGAATTTGACCTCTGAAAAGTCTAGAAGAGATTATGAATTTATGCTCATATGCATGTTTATAATTCAAAAAGTATTTAAAAACAAGATATGGATAGAATATTTTTAATCAAATATATAGAAATCAAAAGGCTGCTTATTTTGCATTTAACGAAAATGGAATTGAGAGATGATAAAAGCATCATCTTTTTTTTTTCTTTAAATATACTGAGGACTGGGGCGCCTGGGTGGCTCAGTGGGTTGAAGCCTCTGCCTTCCGCTGCGGCCTTGATCTCAGGGTCCTCGGATGGAGCCCCACGTGGGCCTCTGTGCTCAGCGGGGAGCCTGCTTCCTCCTCTCTCTCTCTGCCTGCCTCTCTGCCGGCTTGTGATCTCTGTCTGTCAAATGGGTAAATAAAATCTTAAATATATATATATATATATATATATATATATATATATATATATATACTGAGGACTAACTATAGGAATTTTTCTTCTTTAAATTTTGACAAGTGTCTAAGCTGAGTTTAATTTTTGGTTTGTCTTCTCCACTAACCATGAGCCATAAGGGCTTTTGCGCTGTACTTCCAGCAATGTAGTTATCATGAGCTTCAGAGTTAATGTTCTGTTTGTGTGTGGTTATGAGATCAAATGAATCGGTTGTGTTCAAGGGGAGCTTCTGCTAAAATGACATAAACCTGGGGGCTGAACATAGTTCTCTTTCTTTGAGCACAATAATACCTTACATTGAATAGTAAAACTATCCCTAGACCTTCTTTAAGGAAAGACTTAAAATAAAATGGGAGATTTTGTAATTTATTCTTACTATTAGTCTTAATGAAAATTGAGTGACAGATTTGTTACATGAAATGGAAATGGATTATTGGTGTGTTATATATAATGCCAGGATTAAACTATACTTTACGTAGCATTTAAAATCTCTAAAGTTTTTAATGTCCTCTTGTATCATTACAATTAATATCATAGACTCACCTGTTGATACCATCAGCCCATTCTTCTTTGTCACATTCCTCTAATACTAAATTTACACATGTGATACAAGAAAACAATTGTGACTACATGAGAAGAGATAGAAAAGAGAAAGAAACTTGTAAAAGATAATGATACAAGTTGTTTTCCGCCCCCAGGGCCCTGGCGTTGATCTTAATTGTAGGCAGTCCAAGTGATATGGCTAATTTTTATCATAAACTAGTTGGATTGTGACTTCTACTAAAGATTTTTTTAGACGAAGAAATGTAATATTGAACATATTTTCAAAATAATTAATGGCATGAAAATTGGAGCTCAGCCAGGGTCTCTTAATCTCAGTCTCATTGTCTCTATTTACGTTATAAATCATGCATAGTTTAAGGAGGAAAAACTGTTAGAAAGGAAAACTGTTAGGAATAATTATATTAAAGGAGCACCTGGGTAGCTCAGTTGGTTAAGCAACGGACTCTTGGTTTCAACTGAGGTCATGACCTCAGGGTCCTTAGATCAAGGCCTACTTAGCAGGGAGTCTGCTTCTCTCTCTCCCTTTACTCCTCCCCCCTGCTCTTGTGCTCTCTCTCCCACTTTCTCTCTTTCTCAAGTAAATGGATAGAATCTTAAATATATATATATTTATAGAGAGATGTCTATAAATATATATATATAGAGAGAGAGACTTGGCCGATCACTGTTGTACATCTGAAACTAATGTCACGTTGTGTGCTAACTGTAATTTTTAAAAAATAAGTTGATAAGGGGAGATTTAGATATCCTTTAAGGTCAACTTTTAGGATATCAGTAATTGAAATGAGCTCAATGTGAAGCTTACAAATACTGTAGTGTTCCCATAAGTCATACATTCTAATGGTTAATGATAACTACTTGTCAGAAAATAATATAAAAAGCTAATAAAAGTTATATTTTATTTTCCTGAGCTATGCTTATTTAGAACAATAAGTGTATAAATCTGAATGATCCTAGCTTTTAAAGGCTCATAATTTTTAAAAAACAACAAAAAACATCCTTTATTTCAAGGTAAAGATTGACTGTCTCCTACAATTTAAGATTAGATACAACAGCTGTATTGCAGTGAATTGTGTTCCACACGTTTTTAATAAGACACTATCCAAGTTTTGTGGGAGTATGACAATAGACTGAATGACTCATCGTGAGGCACTCATCTCTAGGGAGTCAATTACCTCAAACATATTGCTTGCTTGTGATGAGAGCACTTAAAATGGGGATACTGAGATCAACTCATTCCATTTATTCCATAAAATGATGGCAAGTCGTATTTTGAGTCAATTTTTGAAGTGTTTCAATAATAAAACAGAAAAATCTCCAAGCCAAATCACATATTTACTTCAAAGGTAAATGCCATGTAAAATAGATGAACATATGCACATGTTAAGTACATGAATGCTTTCCTTCATACTTCTAGTTGCTCCATAAATATAAATGGTAGATATTAGAATGTAATGCAGTAGTACTGGAACTGGTTGAAGGCATGAAAATGTTTGAAAATAGCTTTAAAAATTCTCTGCACATGATAATGGGTTGAGCAGAGTACAGATCGAGTTCAAGTGAAATGATCTATAGTTTCGAGAAAGCATGACATAAATCATGCTATGCTGTAAAAGCTATGCTATAAAAGATTAATCTACTTTAAACAAAAAAATGGTACGTGCGACTTTTCTGTTTAATACCATTCAAAGTTACCTAGAAAAAGATCTACACTGCTTACTAGTTCACGCAGGGCCCATAGATGATGAGCTGGTCAATTTCTCCGCACCCAGTTCCTGTCTTGTTACTGTGCTTCAGCAACACAGATTTTTCATGTCATTCCATGTGTTGCTTCCAGGATTTTGAACATGTTATTAAACATTTATCATGCCATTTCCTTCCTTTTGTGTGTTCTCTCCTGATTCTTCAAAGGATCTTCAGGTTTCTAGTTACATTCCATTTTCCTAAAGAAGCTGCCATTGGTCCCACACATTTCTATGTGAGTTTCTTTAGTATTTACCTAGAGATCTTATTTGATTTTTTTTAAATCGTTTCTATCTTTGGAATTTTTATTTCCAGATAGGAATGTGAACTCCATGAAGACAAGCACTGTACATAAATTTTTAAAAGTAAATAACTTTATTTATTTTTTAAATAAAAACGTAGCATTTCACATATAAATTAGATTTCAAGATTACAGTGTATTATTTGCCAAAAGGAACATTCCTGAAGGAGAGATAAACTTAGAGGTCATTGAGTGAGCACAGAGAAGCAGAATTCATGGGAAATTGCAGTGGAAGTTTCTTTAACACTTCACAATGCTATTTCCTTGTTCCTCAATTCTGCCACCAGTGCTTATGGTTTGTAAGAAAACCCACCACCATCCCTTTGGGGCATTAGTTTTGATGTCATGTGAACAGAAAATATCTCTAGGAATGAAAGCACAAGCTTCTACAATCCAGATTTCTCACAATAATCATTATTTACCTGCAGGAACAATATGAGAAGTGAAGAGTTTATTTTTATATTTCAGAAGTTTTTTGTTTTGTTTTGTTTTGTTTTTGAGAGGACTAGAGAATATATATGTAAAATTCACTCTGATCCCCTAAACCATAACACATTATTTGATATAAAGTAGGGACTCAGTAAGTGTCAGTTAGTTAAATGAACAAATATTAACTAAAATGTAAAAAAAAAAATGACAGCAATAGTACTGTGGATATAGTCTTCTTAGATAGTCCCAGATATTCCCACACCCTAGTATTCATGTCCTTGTATATTTACCTCCCTCCTTTAATGTAGACTGAACCTAGTGACTTGTTTCTAACTAGACTATAAAAAAGATGAAGTGTTACTTCATGTTTAGAAAAATAGAAGATTGTGTTAACAGGCTGCTTTACTGATTCAGTTGAAGTTGATCAATGTGTGGGTTGAGGTGGGGATTGCATCTGAAAGACTGCAAGGGAGCAACTATCACTATAATGCAGAGAAACACATGATTTTGGAGGTGTTTAGAGAGAAGGGAAATGGGAGGGAATGATGATTTTGTGTGAAAAGATGGGGTAATGTCTGCTTCTGATTCCTTTATGTTATTTGGTTATATTTCTTGGCTCTGGATGCCAATAACATCTTGTGTGTGGGTGTGTTTTAATATGTAAATCCCTACTTTCTTAGGCTAACTTTAATAGCTTACTATCTATTGAAAACTAATATCGATTAAGACAATGTGCATATTTATATAATGGAAAATATAAGCTAGTTTAACTAACAAAGGAAAAGAGGAGAGAACCTATGAATATTTGGGAGTGAATGATTCTTGAGTGTTTAAGATATAACTTTGGAGAAAGTTCAGAAGCAGAAGTTGAATTTAAGAAAAAAAAAGATGTTATGGAATAAGCAAAATTCAGAGTGATGGGGGAGTTGTGCTTATTGAGGAGACAAGGAAGTGATTCTAATTATTTAACTTACAGGATAAATAAAATCGATGCTGTGGTAATTTAGTTGATTAAGCATCACTTTCCATTTTAATGCTCTATGTAGCTCAAATTAGCCATGTATTAGTTAGACTCATTTGCATGCATGGAAGGAAACCTGAAATCAACTTAGCTTAAAATAATAAAGGATTAAGAATTTCTGTAAGAATTTTCCTTAGTATTAAACAATTTTACTGAAAGAAAGCTGAGGGACGTAGATGGACTCAGGAATCACTGTAACCCAAGACTTTAATAATCAGAACTGTATTTCAGGCTCTTGTCTCTGATTCTCTTATATTAGTGTGATCCACTCCAACTGTAGTTTTTCTCCATGAAGCAGGAAATATGGCTACCAACAAGATTAAAGCTTTATATTGTATACCTCTGGCACCATCATTGAGAATGTCTGACATACTCAAACTCAAATTAAGAGAGTCCCATGGAAGTCACTCATTAACCCAGATTGAGTAAGGTGTGTGTAATTGGACCATCAGTCACATTATGTGAACACAACAGTAGAGGCCATGAGAATGGAGGACATGAGAGTTCATGTATATTCACTCATATTTAATATTAGAAATAACACTAAGTGTACAGGTAATGAACGGGAAAAAAATAGACTAATTGGATTTCATTAAAAGTTAACCTTTTGTATATTCAAGGACACCATCAAGAAAATGAAAAAAAATCTACAGAATGGGAGAAAATATTTGTAAATCACACATCTGATAAGAATCTAATATCTAAAATATAGAGTTCTTACAACTCAACAACAAAAAGGTGAACAATCCAATTTGAAAATGACTAGAATAAATTTTCCAAAGAAGACTTATAAATGACCAACAAGCACAAGATGTTCAACATCATTAGTCACTGGAAAAGTACAAATCAAAATCACAAAGATATACTACTTTACATTGAAGTTTCAATCATCATCATCATCATCATCATCAGAAAATAACTAGTGTTGGCATGGATGTGAAAAACTAGAACCCTGTACTTTGCTGGTTGCAATGTAAAATTGTGCAGTCACTGTGGAAAGTGGTTTGATAGTTCCTCTAAGAGTTAAGCAAAGAACTACTATATGACCAACTAATTCTATCCCAGATATAAATCTAAAATAATTGAAAACAGGTATTCAAACAAATCATTGTATAAAAATTTTCATAGGAGCAGTAATCCCCATAGAAAAGAGGTGATATCCAGTCAAGTATGTCCATCAACTGATGAATGGATAAGCAATAGTGGTAAACACACCCCATTAAATATTATTCAGCCATCAAAAGAAATAAAGTGCTGACAATGAAACTTGAAAATATGCCTAATGAAAGAAGACACAAAGTGTCACATGTTACAGGATTCCATTTCTATCAAATTTCCAGAAGAGGTAAATCCACAGAAGCAGAAGGCAGACTAATGGTTTCCAGGGGTTCATGGGAGGAGAAAGGAGTAAAGACCACTTAGGAGGTGTAGGGTTTCCTTTGGGGATGACAAACATGTTTTAAAACTAGGGAGAAAAGATGGTTGTACCACATTGTAAATGTACTAAATGCCATGAGAATCTACACTTCAAAATGGTTAAGGGATAATTTTATGTTATGTGAATTTTGCCTCAATATTTTCTTAAATGTTGTGAGTGCTATCACACTTATATGTAATAAGAAACATTCTGATTTATTCTTTTTAACTCCTTAAATATTTAAAGATAATCTAAATTATCTAGTAAAAGATATATACACACATGTTTATGTTTGGAATCAAGTAATACATTTGTATTTGTGCATTTGTGCACTTCAGGTATTACAGAGTATATGCATTTCATTTCAATTTTTAAAATAACATAAAAAGTAACATTATTCTACTTAATTATATAGCCCCATGGTCATAAACTATACCCCTAATTATAATTATCTGATTTATATTTGGCTGTTCTAAACCACAAGCTAATGGCAAAAGAAAGACAGGTGTATGACTTAAATCTAATAGACAGTTTGATACAAAATCTAACTGGATTCTGAATTTGATTGAAAAATACACTTTTAAAGCATCAATATCTATTCTACTATGTAATGTGCTATGGTCTGTTCTGTAATACACTTACTGTAATGCAGCTTGGCTAAATAGAAATGTGCTTTTAAAAATTAAACCGATATTTATATTTTAAAGGACTTTTGCCTTTTAAGCATGTTGGGAAAAAAACAAGCAATATTTAAAAGATTCACTCATTTTTTTCACATTTTTGAAGAAAAGATTCTGAGGAAGGAAGAAATTTGAAAACTGCTCATATCATCATTCAGTAACCCAGATTATAATTGATTTTAATTTTTTATGAATATTAAAAAAATAATAAGTTGGTTATCACTGAGGAAGGATATTTTCTCTGAAAACAAGACACGAATACTGAAGGCAATTGCTACAGCCTGTGCTGCAAAGTATTTTTAATTACATCATTATTGATGAAAACAAATAGCCCCATATAACTACACATATAAAAGTTATCATTCACATATGCTTGTGTGTGTGATGCTTATATTATTCAATAGTCTTACCTTGTATTCAACAAAAATAGCTTAATAACTTAGTCTAAAACTAATAGAGTCATCTATTTTTCTCTTTTATATACAATAATAGTGTGTATACAATATGGTGTGTGTATGTATACACACAGTTATTGAATTTGAGAGCAAAGAAATTGCATTTTTTAAAAGATTTTATTTATTTATTTGACAGAGGGAACACAAGCAGAAGGAGTGGCAGAGGGAGAAGCAGGCTTCCTGCCCAGCGGGGAGCCCAATGTAGGGCTCCATCCCAGGACCCTGGAATCATGACCTGACCCAAAGGTAGATACTTAGCCAACAGAACCACTACTGAACCACTTCAGGCACCCCAGAAATTACATTTTTAACCATATCCTCATTGCAGAATTTGGTTCCAGGAAAAAACCTTATGTGTGACTTTTCAGACCTGACCACAGAAAATTACAAAGGATTTACTGGGCAGGTCTCCAGGGCAAGGTTGGTCCCCCACACCAGACTTGATGTACATCTAATGCATTACAGTTCCTGAAGGGAGTTTCAGTCAAGCACTCAGCCCCACAGGCCAGCCTTGCTGTCTGCATATTTCCATTGCTGGTTCAGGCTTCTTCATTCCTGCCTCCATTTAGTGAGGCCTCTTTATTTATTTTTATTTTTTTAAAGTTTTTAAATTTAAATTCCAGGTACTTAACACACAGTATAATATGTTTCATGTGTACAGTATGGACATTCAACACTTCCATACAACACCGGTGCTCATCACAAGTGCCCTCCTTAATCCTCACCACATATTTCACCCAGCCCTTGCCCATTGACCCCCTGATGACCATAGTTGAGACTATTTCTTGTGGCATCTGGGTGGCTTAGTTGGTTAAGCATCTGCCTTTAGCTCAGGTCGTGATCTCAGGGTCCTGGGATTGAGTCCCTCATCAAACCCAGCATCCAGCTCCCTGCTCAGCAGGGAGTCTGTTTAAAAAAAAAGAAAAAAGACTTTTTTAATTTGCCTCTTTTTGTCTTTTTCCCCCTTTGCTTATTTTTGTTTCTTAAATTCCATATATGACTGTAATGATATGCTATTTGTCTTAGCATAATACTCTCTAGCTCTATCCATGTCTTTGTAAATGGCAAAATTTCTTCTTTTGATGGCTGAGTAATATTCCACCCCCCCCCCCCCACTTCTTTATCCATTCATCAGTTGATGGGAACTTGAGCTGTTTCCATAATTTGGCAACTATAGATAATGCTAAGGGGGCATGTATCCCTTCAAATTAGTACTTTTATATTCTTTCGGTAAACACATAGTAGTACAATTACTGGATTATAAACTAGTTCTATGTGTAACTCTTTGAGGAACCTCCATACTGTCTTCCATAGTGGCTGTATCAGTTTGCTTTCCCGCCAACAGTGAAGAGGGTTCCTTTTTCTCCACATTCTCACCAACATCTGTTGTTTCTTGTGTTGTTGGTTTTAGCTATTTTGACAGGTGTGAGGTGTTTTCTCATTGTGGTTTTGATTTGTATTTCCCTGATGATGAAGGATGTTGAGCATTTTTTCACGTATCTTCTTTGGAGAAATGTCTGTCATGTCTTCTGGCCATTTCTTTATGGGATTTTTTTTTTGTTTTTTTTTGGGGGGGGGTGTTGCGTTTGAGAAGTTATTTATTTATTTTGAATACTAACACTTTATCAGACATGTCATTTGCAATTATCTTCACCCATTCCAAAGGTTGCCTTTTAGTTTTGTTGACTATTTCCTTCATTGTGCAGAAACTTTTATTTTGATGAAGTCCTAATAGTTTATTTTTGCTCTTGCTTCCCTTGCCTCAGGAAATATATGTTGCTATGATCAGTTTCAAAGACATTACTGCCTTTGTTCTCCTCTGGGATTTTATCATTTCAAGTCTCACATTTAGGTCCTTAATCCATTTTGAATTTATTTTTATGTATGGTTAGTGAAAATGGCCTAATTTTATTCTTTTGAATGTTGCTGTCCACTTTTCCTAACACCATTTGTTGAAGATACTTTTTCTCATTGGTTATTCTTTCCTGCTTTGTCAAGGATTAATTGACTGTATGGTTGTGGGTTGATCTGTTGTTTTTCTGTTTTGTTCTATTGATCTATGTGTTTATTTTTGTGCCAGTACCATACTGTTTTGATCACTACAAATTTGTAATATAACTTGAGGTCTGGAGTTGTGATGCCTCCAACTTTGCTTTTCTTTTTCAAGTTTGCTTTAGAGCTTATTATTTGCGTATATGAACTTTAAAGAAGCATGTCATAATATTGTATGAAGGATGTACATTTTAGTATATGTTTTGGAAGCAATTAGTCAATGTACCTAAAACTTATGTAATCCTCTATAATACAGCATTCACCAAAAATAATTCTCAAATGATCTAAAGCAACACACATAATGGAAATAAGTCTGAGAATGATTCTGATTAAATAAAGCTCCAAATGAGTTGGAACCAAAAAATTAAAATAATATTTCATTAATTAATAAGACAAAAGATTACTTAATTTTAGTTTATAACTCTCTTTCATTTTCAGTTTTACTCTGTGATTAATGATAAATTGTAACATCACCTATCTTAATGTTTAGTTCTGAAGTTACTTGATTAGAAATTAATATCAAAGACTATAAATATACATGGAAAAATGTATTGCTTTTAAACTCATCTATGTATCTTTTCTTCTTAGGTGTTTTATTTTTAGTTTATACTTTTATTGTTGGCATATGTTTCAAGAAACTCTAAGTAAAAATGTTCATGAATCTTGTATTTGTATAATCTTGAACTTAGGGTTTCTCTCATCTCATTATTTTTCCCCTAAAAACAAAATACGAAGCATCATGTTCAGAATGGTCCTCAGGAATAACTCATTTTGCTTTGTTCTTTTTTTTTCTTAGACATAAGACAGGAATGAAAAAATATAACTAGCATTGTCCTAAGAATATTATCCACTTAAAAAATGAAATGATTCAGAGTCCATAGTCTCCCATGGTTCGCCTCCCCTTCCAATTTCCCTCAACTTCCTTCTCCTCTCCATCTCCCAATGTCCTCCATGTCATTTGTTATGCTCCACTATGGACTCTGAAAAACAATCTGAGGGTTTTGAAGGGGCGGGGGTGAGAGGTTGGGGGAACCAGGTGGTGGGTAGTAGGGAGGGCACGTATTGCATGGAGCACTGGGTGTTGTGCAAAAACAATGAATACTGTTTTGCTGAAAAAATAAATTAATTAATTTTAAAAAATGAAATGATTCAATATTTTTAAGATGAAAACAGAAAAAAGATGGTCATTGCACAAAATATTTAATTTGATTCATAAAAGACTGAAGAACAGTCATGTATAATAAGTAACTAATAAGTAACACTGACTTGGAGCACATGCAAGAATAAGTGACATTATTATAGGAAAGTTCATGATTTTTGAAGAATTTGACAAAATTCTTGATCTTCTGGACAATAAATAACTAAGTGTATTTTAAGAATCCGAGAAAAGGAATGGCGTGTGTACAAGATGAGTTATGAACTGGGTATGTACATTAAATGCCAACCAGCTGTTTGGACTGCTCATTCCAAAGTCATTGAATAGTTTTCTTTTATATCAGCAGTAATAGAAGTTGGCATAAGTAGGGAAGAAAACAGGGCCCTTGATGATAGAGTCTGCTACAAAATAAAACTTACAATCTGATTCTTTTCATTGTTTTCCTAGGCAGAAATTGGGGCAAGCATCCCAAATCTGAATTTCTAGAAAAAATTGGATTTAAAAATTTTGAAGTGAAAAACATATAAATGAGCATAACCCATAGTTATTTGAGGAGGAAAGTAAAGTACTATAAATAAGATTGTATTTAGATATATCCACATCATATATGTCATAGTTCTGTATTGTTTTATTTCTTATTCTGATACTCTATACATAAAGTTTATTTAAGATACAGAAATAACTGTCATATTACTTTTAATTTATTGTTTTGTTTCACTGAGATACAAATGCAAGGTTTCTTTTCCTGTTAGCAACTTAATATATGCTTCTCAGCTTTCTCTTTTGAAAATTAAATATTTCAGGGAATGACATAATTGTTATTCTCTTTGTTTCTCTTGTGTTTAGATGTGGAACTAAGCATATTTTCCTTTCCAGTCAATATGATAGGAAAATTTTATGACGTTATAGACTTTTTTATTTTCCATCAACAATTACCTACGAGCAGAAAGCTATACTATGTCCCTGAATGATAATTGAATCAGGGAATAGAAAATGTTGGTGTGAAGAGATTTTCTAATTAGTAAATATAATTGAATGTGATAAATCTATATTAATTTTACCATCCAGAATAAACCATTGTTTAATTAACTTCTTATACATACAAATTAAATTTTATTACATTAAATGTGACCAGCAAAGATATCACGTAAATAACTTCACATGCATAAATTGCAATTGGAACAAAGTTATTTTTCTCAAAATTTATTTTTATGAGTATAGAAAGTCAAAGTAAGCTGATAACTTACAGAGAAATCTCTTGTTCCAATTTATATTTATCAATATATCAATGATATGTCTGATCACTGGTATGCCAGTGAAGTTTAGCAACTGGCTCTCTGCAGAAAGAAATAATAAATTTACTGATTTTGTCATATTATGTTTTCACCACAGACAATTTTAAACTACTGATACGTCACTGAACATGTTGCTGAGAAGAAATGCTCACAATGGACTTGCATGAATTGGTGCAAGCCAGCTCTGCACATCATTATCACTTATGATTATTTTATTATGATCAAATCACAACCATTAATGAAATCGAAAGAGGACTTGGGTTCTGTTTCAATTTTGGCCTCAGACTTTCTAGCTGAGTTCTCCTTCTCAGTTTGTCCCTTACCTCAGGCAGAAGACCCTGAGGGTAAAGTGTTTCCTAAAGGGAAAAGAAACTACCCCCTCAAGCAATAGGGGCTATCTTGACCCAGCAAGACCTCCTGTGATTCATCCCAAAAATGATCAGGCTGGCGTTTACTGCAGACCTGCATGTACTCACTAACCTTTGTCCCATATTTTCCTTGTATAAACCTACAGAATTTACATAGTTTGGAGACAGTTTTTGAGACAGAGTCCACCAGCCCACTGTCTTCCTGGTGTTAGCCTTACTGAAATAAATTCTTTTCTTGTTTCACCACTTTATCTCTGCCTCTGGATGTTGTCAGTGGTTATTGGACCAACTGGTCTGTCTGGGACTTCTGGAGTTGGGGGTTCTTGCCCCCCTGCCCCTCACCTACAAAATTATAGGTATTATGTGCATAAAATTGTTCAATAAATAATAGGTAACAAAAACATAGAAGAAATCCCTAATGTTCTAATGTATGAAAAATCAGGGGGCACCTGGGTGGCTCAGTTGGTTAGGTGTCTGCCTTCAACTTAGGTCATGATCTCAGGGTCCTGGGATCAAGCCCCACATGGGCTCTCCACTCATTGACGAGTCTACTTCTCCCTGTGTCTCTGTGATCCCTCTCCCTCTGTGATCATGGGGAGCCGGCTTCTCTGTCCACCTGCCATTCCCCCTGCTTGTGCACTCTCTCTCAAATAAATAAATAATAAAAAAATCTTTAAAAAAATCAGAAACATAGAACCATTGTTAATTCCAAAGCTCATTCATATAAGTAAAATGTCACCCATTGTTGAGAGTCTCTATGTATATATAGAAGATCAGAGATTTCTTTACAGTTCTATGTAAAGTTGGTTATAATAATTAAATAGACCACTGTGTGAGAATAAACAGATCATCAACATTGACTGAAGGACAGTTAGAAAAATAAATAGATCAGCAGAGTTTGAAAATATTAAACAAGCTATTAAGATTCCCGAATGTTCAATACTTTAAAAACTCTATAGAAGAGAATACTTAAACTGTTCAAAGAGTTCTAAAAAGTAAAAGTAAAATCATTAGATTGTCATGAGTTTTTATGATCAAATCCCTTTCTATCCAGACTCCTCCCCCACCAAATTTTCTTCTGCTTCATTTTGTTTTGTGCACCGCTATGAATTTTCCTCTATGAGCTTCCTCCCATTCCAGAACTTTCAGGTATCTGTCGTGATCTTCTGGTATCCTCTGTCATCACTGAGACTCTGTATCCTTCCTATTACCAACCATATTGTACTTCAAAGCACTTCTTGTTTGAAATTGCATTATTAGCTTTGGCTCAGGTTATTGTTATCTGTCACTCCCAAAGGAACAGGAATTCCATGAGGAGAAGTGAATTAGTTTTGTAGTGTTGTACAAGAAATTATCACATAGAGTAACTTAAAAGAACATAAATTTATTTCTCAGGTTCCTGAGGGTTTACCTAGGTTTTATGGTCATGGTCTCAATTAGGCTAACATCAAAGATATGAAGCTAGGGCTATGATCTCAGAAAGGCCCAAATCCTCTTCTAAGTCCATTAGGTGTTAGGTTAATTCACTTGTAATTATAGGACTAAGGGCCCTGGTTTCTCTCTGGTTGTCAGCTGGGGCTATTCTCAGCTCCTAGAACTCACACACCATTTCAAGGCCAGCTGGCAAATCTCTTCTTTCAGTCTCCTAAGAGAATCTCACATAAGTAACATAATTATTGAAGGGACTATCTGTAGTATTTTATACATATATGAATATATATATATATATATATATATATATATATATGAATATTTGGTTTGTCATTGTGGTTTCTGATGCAAAGCTCCCAAAACCCTTGGGATTTCCTGAGTGATGGGGTGAAAGGTGAGGTATGTTTTGCATATTAATGAGATGTTTCAATTCTGTGTGTGTGTGTGTGAGAGAGAGAGAGAGAGAGAGGGAATTAGATAACTTCAGAAAAATTAACCACATGAATAGAGGGTTAGAACTTTCAGTTATACACTTAATCTCTGGGGAAGGGAGAGTGATTGGAGATTGAATCCAGGCACCAATAGCCAGTGATCAAATCAGTCATTGCTGCATAATGAAACTTTCATTTTAAAAAAGTCAGAATGGGGTGCCTGGGTGTTTCAGTCAGTTAAGCATCTGCCTTAGACACAGGTCATGATCCCAGGGTCCTGAGATCAAGCCCCACATTGCGATCCTTGCTCAATGGAGACCCTGCTTCTCTGTCTGCCTGCTATTCTCCCTGCTTATGCACTCTCTCTCACTCTCATTCTCTGACAAATAAATAAATAGAAGGTTTTTTAAAAATTTAAAAATTAAATTAAATTTTAAAAGTCAGAATGATAAGATTTGGGAAAGCTTCTGGGTTGGCAAACATGTCTACTTGGTGGTAGGATGATGTACCTTGACTTCACTGGGACAGAAGCCTCTGTGTTTAGGACCCTTCTGGACCTGGCTCTATGTCCCTATTCATCGGACTGTTAATTTTATCCTTTATAATAATACTATGTTCATATATCTGATGCTTTTCTGAGTTCTATGAGTTACTCTGACAAATTATCAAACCTAATATGTGTTTGGGGGAACCTCCGGATCTGTAGTCAGCAGGGCAGACACATAAGTCACCTGCGGACCCCACTTACATCTGGCGGTGAAATTGGGGTAGTCTTGTGGGATGGATCCTTTAATTGAGCTAATTCCATTCCTAGAATTGATTTGAATTATACCCCGTTGATGTTAGGGAATTGGAGAATCAGTTGTTGTAGGAAAAAACAAAACAAAACTCTTATCATCTTTGTCCTATAACATAACCTAATCAAAGAAGTGAAGATTCTGTCATATTGACAGGTCCCACCCACAACTCAAGGGAAGTGAACTTTGCAAGGGCATGTGCAATAGGAAGCGGTGGCCATCTTAGAATTCTTCCAAGCACAGCACAGGTGCTATAGGCCTAGTCATATAGCATAGTTTTAAACAATGCTTGATACATATAAATGGGCTGGCATAGATTTGTTTTTTGATGGTGATTTTTCTTCATCTGTTTATACGAGCAAAACAACTTTATTTGAAAATAGTTAAAATATGTGAAGTCATTTTTATGATACATGATCTAGGTAGACATTATCCACCTTGAGGCTGATGCAGTCCTTACTCTATGTTAGATTTTATTTTATTTTTTTAAAAGATTTTATTTATTTATTTGACAAAGAGAGATCACAAGTAGGCAGAGAGGCAGGCAGAGAGAGAAAGGGAGAAGCAGGCTCCCTGCTGAGCAGAGAGCCCAATGTGGGGCTCGATCCCAGGACCCTAAGATCATGACCTGAGCCAAAGGCAGAGACTTAACCCACTGAGCCACCCAGGTGCCCCTATGTTAGATTTTAGATGCCCATGCTAAAAGGTAACCAAGAATCATCTAGTTATTTTTTAATCATTTTGAAATTTTATATTAGGTACCTTGAAAAATGTTGTGTTTCTATAAGCTATAACCTTGTAACCATAGGGAATTAGAGATATCCTGTACAAATTGCTGATGCCTGTTTTCCAACTATATAAATTCCCATTTTCTAGTTTTTGCTGTGCTTCAGAGACTTCTGAAATTCTATGCTGAAAATAAGTGAAACTTCTTTTTTTCCTTTTTAAGGTGTGTCAAACAGCTTCCGAGACACTATTTACCTGAAAATGGAACAGCTTTTACTTGCAGTCAAGTCTCAAGTTCAAAGTTAACAAATAAGTATAAATACATGTAAAAAAACCCTCTGAGATAGTTATCATTTAAGCATTCACTAAAAATGTTTAACAGCTGTCATATGGAAGAATGTTCATATATGTTCATATACATATGTGGACATTTTTCTATGTGTTTGTATGTATAAACACACACATATATATTTTAAAACTTTGTAGGTAATCTAATCTTATTCTGCTTAAAAAAATCACTGCAAGTTAAGGATTGATAGTTTGGGGTAGATGATAATGCTGAGTGTTCCTGAGGATGTGAATCACCTTTAAACCTAGGGTATTGCTCTGAATATGTGGCCGCTGACCCTGGGGCTGAACCATAACTCAAATTTTCCTGAACCTCAACCACTACTTTAGTGACAAATGGAACAGATTCTACAAACTGCCTCACACAAATAATGCTTTGGATTGCTTGTTGTGCTAACTTGCAGAGTTGAGAGAACCATTTTTCTTCTAATCCTTAAGGACAAAAATGCGTTAGTCTTTCCACTTCTAATCCAATCAGTGATATTTTTCCTCTTGTGAGTAAATGGTTTTGTGGAGTCTCTGTTGGTCATTATAACCACTGGCTTATGAAAGCTTCAATGCAATTCAGAACTTCTATATTCTATAACCTTCAATATAGCACTTTGGCAGATTATAAATAAGTTAGTTCAGAATAAAGAATCTTAATCTTGTTATTATTTTATACAGCTATTTAAAAGTAAATGTAATACATGAATAACACTATATAGAAAATAAAAATACCAAGACATTTAAAGGTTTTATATATCATTTATTATATTAAAATAGTATAATTCTATTAAAGAGTAACATACTGCATTGTTTAAAAGGATAGGCTACAAGCAGAATAGTTCCTGGATTTATCCTCTTAATATAAAATTTGCTCATTTAAAACCCTCACTTAGGGGCATTTGGGTGGTTCAATCTTTAATAGTCTGCCTTTGGCTCAGGTCATGATCCTGGGGTCCTGGGATCTAGCCCTGCATCTGGCTCCCCACTCAGCAGGAAACCTGCTTCTCCTCTCCCATTCCCCTTGCTTGTGTTCCCTCTCCATTTGTCTTTTTCTGTCAAATAAATTAAAAAAAACTTATTTAATATCTTATGTATCAAACACTATGCTAAGTACTTTTGAAAATTACACTAATTAGCATCCTATGAAATAGTTTTTACTGTTAATGCCCTTTTGCAAAGGAACATATTCAGTTAGGTAAGTCAGTTAGCAGCCTACAGGAGAGGTTGAAGAAGTTTCTTCCAAAAAGAAAGTCTAATGTCAACTCCTTGCAATATCACACTCACCAATTATCAATGACTAATACTATCTGATCTAGAACTGCCTCAGTCAGATGAGTATGTACCACTGAAGCCTAACAAGCAGTGCTGGAAAACCTTTAATGAAATAGCTAATGAGATTTCTCAATCCCTTTGTCATTGTACATTAATACAGAAATAAAGAACTGACTTAATTTCAATCATCTTACCTTGCAGAACCCCAAGTGATACCTCACTATTCTGGTTTGATATATTTTATTTTAGAGTTAAGTTTAGAATTCTGGTTTGATATATTTTTAGAGTTAAGTAACTTACCTGAATTTTTACCAGAATATTGTATGTTTCTTCTAATTTTCATTTTATCTATAGGAGATAACATTTAACAATTTCCCAAAATTATTAATAAGGAATAATTTTAACATAATTTCATAATTTTAGTTCAAATAAATAATATAACCCCTTTAGTATCCCACATATTTAAATAAAATTTTTGTCTCAAATATGATCACTGGGATCAGGATACTGTAATTTTATGATTTTGAGGAAAAAAATAGAAAGTTCTTATAAGTTATTGTTTTAAATAAATATTTATGAATTAAATCTTAGAATATTTGGAATTTGATTCAAAATATTGTGGAAAGTGATAGTTGAAATAGTATAGATCAAGTAAAATTTCAATAAGTCGTTAATTGCCAAAAGAGGTAATGAGGTTCACATATGTTTTATTTATTTTATATATATCTCATAACTTTTTGTAATACAAACAAATAAAAGTACAAAACAGAAGTGATATTTAGAGTTCAACCATCCAGTTTGGAAACATTATCCCGTCTAGTGTTCTAAGACTTAGAAACTTTGAACATTAGAAACACTATCAAATAATGAAATTGTACATTTCTACTTTGTCATTTTATTAGTAGTAACTCCTTGTTAAAGAATATGTTTTGCTTGTTTGTTTGTTTATTTATTTATTTATTATGTATTTCTTTTAAGTAATCTCTACACCTAATGTGGGGCTCAAACTTATTACCTGGAGATCAAAGAGTCACATGCTCTTCCGACTGAGCCAGCCAGACACCCCACCCTTATTAGAGAATATTAAACAAAGAATGTGAGTATATATATGTGGCCCTTTAGCAATTTGCTAGTTGAAGTGCATTTTCCTATTAGATTACATATTCAAAATTAAAATATGCATTTCATTTCATTTTTTAACTCCTTTGGAAATAAGCTTTGTGAATGTAACTGTTATGGGCTGAATTATGCTCCCTCCCAAATTCTTGTGTTGAAATTCTAATCCTCAGCACCTTCGAAATGTGACTGTATTTGGAAAGAGAGTATTGAAGATGATAATTAGACTAAGGTAGGGTGGTAGGGTGAGCACTAATTCAGTATAGCTGATGTCCTTATAAAAAGAGGAGATTAGGACACAAACAGAAAGACCCCGGGCAATACATGTGCAGAGACAACCATATGAAGACATAGGGAGGTTACCCTCTGCAAGCCAAGCACAGAGGCCTCAGGAGACACCAAACCTGCTACCAAGTTATCTAAGACTTTTCGCTTCTGGAACAATGAGAAAATGAAGCCATGCAGTGTAGTGTTTTGTTATGGCAGTCCTAGAAACCTAATACAGTAACATCCCCTAAGTTTCTCTTCTCTTCCAAATCATCACTTTTTTTGTTTAATATGTGTACCCATATGCTATGACTTCAAAAAACACCACTGATTGAATGACTTAACCAACAGAAATTTATCCTTTCACAGTTGCAGAAACTGGAAGTCCAAGGTGTCAGCAGGTATTATTTGTTCTGAAGCTTATCTCATTGCCTTACAGGTGGCTGCCTTCACCCATGTCCTTTCACATGGTCTGTTCTCATGCAAATTCATCTCTTATGTCTCTTCCTCTTCTTCTAAGGACACAACCATAGGGGATTAGGATCCCACACATGTGATCTCATTTAACATTTGTTACCTCTTTAAAAGCCTTACTTCCCAATGCAATGTTGAGGGGTGGGGAGGGAGCTAGAGGTTCGACACATAATTGTGAGGTGACACAATTAAGTACAAAAAAATGTATACAGAATTGGCGGCTCACATGTTTATTTTTTTTAACATACATTTTCATATTTAGGAAATGGGAAATGATTAGAAAGAAATTTGCATAAAATATCTGATTATCTGTTGTCCCAAAATCTATTTTTACTATATTATGAATAACTGTGGTATTTGGTAAAATAGTTCACTTTCTATTATTTATTGTTTCAAGATGCAGTGCCAGTGTTTTTAACATATCTGCCTATTATAAAATTCAAAATCATTAATTTTATGTCTCTACTTATATGATGGATGATTTTATGGCCCCTCTCTCTTATAGAACTCCTGCCCACTGTGCACCTATATTTTTTAAATATGAGGAAATCCTAGCACCATTTCTATTGAAAACAGCTTCCCATTTGAGTCTCATGAACTGTGAAATATAGTTTGGATACAAGGAACAAGATAAATAGTTTTCATCTGTAGCCGATAGATAATGGTTTGTTCTTCTCTGGGAACTATTAAATCCAAAAAAATACCCTGACATAAATTCTTTGTTCTTTTAATAACAATAGATATTTAAGTGGATGGGTGAATTCTTTCAGACTCCATGTGATATATGAAAACAAATCTTATCAAAAAGGTAATGTTTCAGACAGTATTTAATATCAGTCCATTTAGGATTTAAAAGGACAGACTTTTAAAATGAAAACAATATTTGAAAATTTTTATGAATAATTTCTGAATCTTAAATATTTATTTTCTCAATAATTATGCTCAATAATAAGTAGTAATAATTAATAATGATCACATATATCTCTTTGTCCTTTAATTTTTTGATTGAGAAAATAATTCCCACTTCTGTGGAAAATTAAAGCCTATAAAGTTTTAGTGTTGAGCTACTCTTAGTTCCACCCTATATGTAGCTAACAGCACAGAATTATGTGGAAATCAAGATGTTATAAGTAATTGTGAGTATTAAAGAAAAAAGACTAGTGTCTATGCATAAATGATGTTAGTTAACTCCACTGATATGAATCAGTCTCATCAGATTATTGGTTTTAGGGGTGCCTGGGTGGCTCTGACAGTTAAGCATCTGCTTTTCCCTCAGGTCATGATCCCAGGTTCCTGGGATGATGAGTCCCGCATCAGGTTCCCTGCTCAGTGAGGAGCCTGCTTATCTCTTTCTTTCTGCCTGCTTCTTCCCTTGCTTGTCCTCTTTCTGTCAAATAAATAAATAAAACCTTTAAAAAAACAGATTACTGGTTTTATTTACATATTCTTCCCTCTTTTATTTTACTACAGTATTAGTTGATTTTCAACAAGATTTCCAAAACAGTTCAATGGGAAAAAATTGTGTTTTGAGTGAATTATACCGGGAAAACTGGATATCACATAAAGGAGAAGAAAGTTGCATCCCTATCTCAAATCATATATAAAATGTAATTCAAAAAGGCTCATAGAATTAAATCTAAGGGGGCACCTGGTGACTCAGTCGTTAGGCATCTGCCTTCAGCTCAGGACATGATCCCAGGGTCCTGGGATGGAGCCCTACACCAGGCTCCCCACTCAGCAGGAGGCCTGCTTCTCCCTCTTCCACTCCTCCTGCTTATATTTTCTCTCTCACTGTCTGTCAAATGAGTAAATAAAATCTTAAAAAAAAGAGTTAAATCTAAGAGTGAAAACACTGAATTTTTTAGAAGAAATATAGCAGTAAATCTACCTGACATTGGACTAGGCAATTTTTACTTCAGTAAGATACCAAGAGCAAAAGTGGCAAAAGATAAGACACATAAATTTGACCTTGGTCTAAAAAACAAGTAATATATAATATATATGTAAATATAGATAGATAATATATATACAGATAATAAAAATTTCATTTCTCTTAAACATTTGCACCAATTATTTTATTTCTGCATTCAACCATTTTGAAAAGTCAGTACACACAAAAAGCAATTAATATGCCCGACATTAAAAATTTCACCTATAAAGAAATGTGTAACCACTTCTACCTTCAATAACAATGAATCTCCAGCAAATGATTAGTGTTTTTTTTACATAGAACTACTATGTAATATAATAATATAGTAGGTATTAAAATAAACAAATTCATCAAAATTTATTATTTTTAATTTTTATCATAGTTTTATTTTAGTGCTCCCAAGGCTATAGAATATCTTGTTTTAGGAAAGATGCTTTTTGACTTAAAAAGCCACAATAATCAAAACAGTATGGCACTGGTATAACAACAAACAGCAGAACAGCACAGCAGAATAGACTGGCGTAATAATACGCATAACAATCAACCAAAGCAATGGAACAAAAACAGCCCAGAAATAAACCACACTTATGTGATTATCTGATTTTTGGTGCCTAGAACACTTGGCGAAAGGATAATCTCTTCAATAAGTTGTATTGGGAAAACTAGAAATACACATTTAAAAAAAACAAAAATGGGTGAAGGAAAGTGGAAGATACAGGTTTCCATTCCATAACATTCTCACCATTACGGAATGAATAAATAATCAGAATAAAAGGTACAGCATAGGGAATATAGTCAATTGTATGTTAATGGCGTGTATGGTGACAGATGTAGCTACACTTGTGGTGAGCATAGCATTAGTTATCAAGCTATCACATCACTAAGTTATATACCAGAAATTAATGTAAAATTATGTGGCAACTATATGTAAATAAAAAAGTTTAAAGAAGGAAACTGGACACTTACTTACACTCTACATAAACATTAGAATGGATTAAGGAATTAAATGTAAAGTCTGCAACCATAAAAATCCTGGAAAATAACATAGGAGAAAGCTTCTTGACACTGATCTCATTAATAGTTTCTCAGATATGACATCAAAAGCCTAGGCAACCAAAGCAAAAACAGACAAACTGGTACTACATCAAACTAAATATCTTCTGCACACCAAAGGGCACAGTAACAGTATAAAAGCAGCCTACAGAATAGAAGAAAATATTCGCAAACCATATGTATGTGAAGGGGTTAATTTCCAAAATATATAAGGAACTTCTGCAGCCTAAAAACAAAATTCAAATGAAGCCATTAAAAATGGGCTAAGGAGGGGCGCCTGGGTGGCTCATTGGTTTAAGCCTCTGCCTTCGGCTCAGGTCATGATCTCAGGGTCCTGGGATAGAGCCCCGCATCGGGCTCTCTGCTCAACAGGGAGCCTGCTTCCTCCTCTCTCTCTGCCTGCCTTCTTGTGATCTCTGTCTGTCAAAAAAATAAATAAAATCTTTAAAAAAAAAATGTGCTAAGGAACTGAGTTGACATTCCTCCAACAAAAACATACAAATGACCAACAGCTATTTGAGAAGATGCTTAGCTTCATCAATTGTCAGGGAAATGCAGATCAAAGTCCTAATGGGATACTACCTCCTGCTTGTTAGATTGTTATTATCGAAACAAAGTAAAACAAAACAAAACAAAAGCAAAAACAAAAGATAGTATTGATGAGCCTGTGCTTTAGAACCCTTGTGGACCACTGATGGGAATGTAAAGTGGTACCACAACTATGGAAATTAGCATGACAGTTCCTAAAAATTTTTAAAAATATAAATGCCATATTATCCATGAATTCCACTTCTGAATATATACCTCAAAGAATTGAAATCAGGATCTTGAAGAGATATCTACACTCTCATATTTAACATGGCATTATCCATAATAACCGAGATATGGAAACAAATGGCCATCAACAGAAAATGGATGAAGAAAATGTTGTATATACATACAATGTAATATTACTCATAGAACATATGGAAATCCTATAATTTGTGACCATGTGAATGGACTCGAGAAACATTATGCCAGGTAAAATAGGATAGTCACAGAAATACAAACACTGAATGATTTCTTTTATTTCTTTTATATGAGACATCTAAAATAGTCATAGGTACAGAAGGAGACAATAGAATTGTGGTTACCATGGGATGAAAGTACAAGGAGAGAGGGGAGTGTTGAGTGGGTATAAAATTGCAGTTACACAAATGAGTAAGAAATCTGCTGTACAATGTAGTTGCCTATAGTGAACAATGAGATATTAAAATTTTATTAAGAGGGCAGATCTCAAGTCAAGTGTTCTTGCCAACAACAACAACAACAACCAAGCAAAAAATAATAATAATAAGACACAAGAAACTTCTGGAAACAATGGAAGTTTATTACCTTGATTGTGGCAGTAGTAAAATAAGTATATACATATGTCCAAATTTACCAAATTGTATGCATTAATTATGTGCAGTTTTTTGTGTGCTAATTATATTTCAGGAAAGCATGAAAAAAGAAACATCTTGGGATATCTCCTTTAACCATTTTTACTCTTCAGTGTCTTTCTTAATCACTGTGATAACTGACTTTTAAATAATTTTTTCTGGGGTTTTCCCCATTCCCCTCCCCCCAAGTACTTTCATCAAGCAATGTCCTCAGTGGTTGATGGGAAAAGGAACAGACTGTGACCATGTAATATTCTGGACCTTCTGGCTATACTCTCATTAGACTATCTGTCCTTTGTCTATATGACACCTTGGACATATGCTAAACAATTGCATAAATAAAGGATTTATCAGCTTCAAAAAAGTTTGGAAAAATGTGATTGCGGATATAAAGTACTTTATTGTAATATGAAGAATTTAGATTTGAGTAAAACATAGGGAGGGATTTTTTCAAAGACTAAATGTTTGAAGTTCTTATAAAATGAGTTCAATTTGTGATGTATGGTTAAGGATAATTTTGTTTATTTTTGTCCATATTTTGATAATTTTCAAGGTTAGCCCTCTCTCCACTTAGTAATATGGACTCTTCATCCATAGAGATTTCTCTAGACCTGCAAGAAATTAAGACATTAGTGTTTGTTTTCCTGTTAGCAATTCTAATATCATATCCAAGCACCTTTCTTGTGTCTCCGGGAATAAAACAAATGTAGAATTGTCTATTTAAGAATCATGTTTTCCGGTTTGATAGAAATATAGGCTAGAGAGTTTATCAGAGTTCACGCTGGAAAAATCACATTTGCTCTTTAAATTACCCCCTGTGGTTATCATGAATACTCTAAACCTATCCATTCCCTCAATATCATTATGGTTTTGGTCTCCCATCAAATGGAATGTTGGATATGCACAGTTTCAGAACTAATACTTTACTGACTTAGCAGATGATCTATTATTTCTTCATTTCCTTACTGTTATGGCATTAGAGGTAGGAAAGAAACAGTAAACTATCCAAAAACCAAAGCAAGCCACTCTTTACCTTTTCCCCAGATTTTTATTCAGAATAACTTACTGATGAGGGAATCTGACAGACAAGCCACCTGATACTATGCAACCGTTCTCATGCAACTGGACCTTAACCCACAGCTTTTTTAGAGTGAGGGTAATCACATGGTGAGGTCAAAGGTTAGTTACCTAAAGGACACCATCTTTGTGCCAGAATATTTCTACTAGTTATCTCAAGTGATGTCTTCTGTGTATCATCTCTACTGGTTATGTAAAGTGGAGCCCTCTGTCCACCACTCTAGGGAAGATCAAAACAAGTCTTCCCACGTTATGGCCAGGACATACTTTAACCTCCAAGAGACCTAGAACACGTACCCCTGAGGGGGGACATTCCATAGGTATGAACAAGATGGAGGGCCAAAGATGAAGTCAGTGTTGTCAGCATTCCTACAAATGGGGTTTGGGGAGTAGAGGGGAGTTATATGGCATCATTTATATAGGAAATTCCTGGAAATGAATTAGATCTATTGGTTTCATAAAAGAAAAATTGAGTTAATCTGAAACAAAATGTGCCTTTAAATGGAGGTGATCCAAGGAAAAATTAATATGATTAATTCAAGGCAAAGAAATTCAAGAACAAATCTAATGTTTGATTAAACTACTGGTTGAATTATAATGGCAACCTTCTTAATAATCATTAACTGATAGAAGCCACAAAAACCATATCAGGTTATAGAAATGTCAGTGATGATATGGAAAGCTACAAGGATAGTTAACTTGTCTTTATTCATCCCAGTATCTGGCTCTTTTTACATACGTGCTTATACACATGTAAAAACAACAAGAGCCATCAATAGAAATAAGAATGTGGAATCTTTACTTATTTATTCACCTGTATTTATGTGTTAAATCTCTGTAGACTCTTCATAGGCTTCAATCACAAATTAGAGTGATTCTCAAATCAAGTACCAGAAAAATGATATGACATTAAAGTTTTCTAGAAATTGGAAGTTAATGCTAAACCTATTTTTCCTACTTCAATTTTGAATTTATACTATGGCCACAGTTTCCACTTTTTCTAGATCAGGTATATACTGTGATATGTGTACTCTCAGTGACTTCAGAAAAGACTTCATCTAATTCATCAAATAGATAACATAAGTTTCCACTGTTTTATTTGTTTGTATCATATGTAACCACAATGATAAGATAAATTATACTATGAAGAATTTAAAAGACAGCCACTTACTTTTTATAATGAACACTTTTATTTTCTTCTTCTAGTTAGAGACAGTATAAACTTCTATTTTCAAAATTGCAAGACTTCAAAAAAAGTACTGTACATAAATTCCAATTGAAATAAACAATAACCAAAAAAACCCCAAAAAACAAAAATATACCTAACCTTTATTTTATATATATTCTCAAAAATATAAAAACATGCATAATAAATTAGTATTGATAAAGATGAAATAAAAGCAAGCTCAGTGTTTTCAACTTGACCACATCTACAATGTTGATATTCTACATGTGGATTTATTAATAAAGAAAAAATCAAAACCTATTTATACTATGAAGTACTTCTTGATTGTTTTTTTCTTGTAGTTATGAAGCAGAACATATTCTTGAATTTGATGATAGGGCTTCCTGAATAAAAACTGATTAAATGAAAATCAATTTTCCAATGGAAAATTTTCTAGTGGATATGGTGATAGAAATGTTTAGATAGATCTCACAGACTGAGGTAGGCACTACACCTTTACTTGCAATGGAATTGTGTGCATATTTGGGGTCAATTTCGGCCATGAGAGATGGTCTGATAACAACCCAGAGGAGATAAACCTGCAGTTTAATTTGTAAAAGCATGGGCATCCAAGAGACATACAAGCCCCCTACTTTGTTTAAGCAGATATTTAGAAACTACTTCAGCAGCACTGTTTTTGGACAACATTTGTGAATTATTCAGCAAAAACATTCTGTATAGATTTTCAACAAAGTGGTAAATTGGACCTAAGTGATTTCCTTTTGGGTCACTTCCTCATAATCCATTCATACTTCAAACATCCTTGACTTATGCCCCTAAGAATATAAAGAAGTAGTCAAAAGCAAAATGATTACCGGAGAGATTGGAGATTTATTTCCTGTAACGTGGTTGACCAGATGTTCTGAAACGTCTTCCGGCAATGAAACATTGAAGATTTGCTGTTAAATAGTAATTAACATCATTTTAAATGTCTTTCTCTGTTGGAAATAAAAAAGAATACATAAATAAAAGGAGCGAAAGTATAGTGAATGTAATAGGCTAAAGTTTTTTTGTCTTTCCTTTTTTTTAAGATTTTTTTTTTTATTTATTTTTATTTGACAGACAGAGATCACAAGTAGGCAGAGAGGCAGGCAGAGAGCAAAGGAGGGGAAGACCGCTCCCCTCTGAGCAGAGAACCGGATGTGGGGCTGGATCCCAAGACCCTGGGATCATGACCTGAGCCAAAGGCAGAGGCCACCCAGGCCACCAGGGGTCACCCACTGAGCCACCCAGGTGCCCCATGTCTTTCCTTTTCTTAATTATGTTTATTGATGGAAGCAAAAGTTATAACAATGTCAGTATGGTTGTCAATGTATACAGAGGAGATATTAAAGGAGATTATAAATAAGGAGAGTAGAGATAAAATGAAGTAAGCTCTCTACATTTCATTCAATTGTTAAGATGTCAACAGCATTAGAATATTGTCCTTCTTGTTTCTTTATTTCACAGTGTAGGACTCCCTTCATTAGAATTATCATTGCCAACATTTGTTTATGTATCTCCTTTAGTCATAGCATCCCTAATGCTATCCAAAATTAGTCCATATAAGATCAAGTTGTTCATTTAAATTTAACTTTTTTTTTTAAGAGAACAACGGAAAACAAGTTTTGTAAAAATAGGTAGTTCTCATTGCTTTTGATTTAGCTTCAGAATTAAAGGACATGTTATAATCCAAGTGATTTCATAGGTTAAATAGGCATTATGAAAAGTATTACTGAAACTTACTAGGAACAAATGCCCTTGATAATCTAAAAATGCAGTGGCTAAATGGTTCCAGAAGAGTACACTGTGACCATTTCCAACCACCTTTTTGAGTGATCTATCCTGAGTCACACATAAAGAACTGAAGGGTTTTTGTTTCCTGTTCCTGTCGTTCTTCAGTTAATACATTCTATACAGAGAGGAAATGCAAATCAAAGTTGCCTAGTTTAAAAAAAAAAAAAAAAAGCTGCCTTCAAATTAACTTTGCAAATATCTTCATACAGTGACCTATAAAACTGTAGGGAAATAATGAGGGTTAGATGAGTGAGGGGTAAACAAGATAAAACTGATTATAACATCCATAATAGTGGACCAATAGTGCCATCTATCGCTTTAAATACAAGTCTGGTCTACAATTATAATTTTTATGTCCCAAATAGTGTTACTATGCTTTTATTTAAGGTCATTTTATATACTTGCAAATAACATAATATTAACAGCTGGAGTTACACTTCAATCTCTATGTTATGTGTAGCATATATTTATTACATATTAAGTTTACTATATTCATTATCTTTTAGGTGATAGTTTCAGTTTTTCAAAATTCATACTCTTTCTAAGGAATTCTGTACAAGATGCGAGTGAAGGATCATACTAGGTGTAGAAAATATAAATACTGAACAAACTGTGGATGCTGCATATCAATGATATTGAGCTTAGAAATCAAATTATCTGAATATGTGTGTGTGTGTGTGTGTGTGCTTATACACATACACTATATCCATACTGAAAATTCCTCAGTTTTATGCAAAAGATGCTTGAAGAGAGAGGGGGGAAAAAAGAGAAAATAATCCAAAAACTTTCTGTCAAGATGTTCTTGCAACAGTTTTGTAACTTGAAGTATTGCCCTGGGTTTTGTTTTGTTTCCTGTTTCCTGTTTTATTCTAAGGGAAGTAGGGAAGCTGGCTTCCAGAGATGTACTTAAATGCTTAGACTCATTCCTAATTAAGCCACGGATGCCAGAAAATAAGGGGATGACATTATTTGACAGAAAAAATAAACAACAACAACAAAAAGGTAATAAAAATACAATGTAGGGGTGCCTGGGTGGCTCAGTGGGTCAAAGCCTCTGCCTTCGGCTCAGGTCATGATCTCAGGGTCCTGGGATGGAGCCCCACATCAAGCTCTCTGCTTAGTATATGTGCTGCCGAAGCGAGCACTCAAGCTCTCTGCTTAGCAGGGAGCCTGCTTCCCTTCCTCTCTCTGCCTGCCTCTCTGCCTACTTGTGATCTCTGTCTGATAAATAAATAAAATCTTTAAAAAAATATATAATGTAGAAGTTTAGAGCCCCCATACATGTTTTTCAAAAAATAAGCCGGATTAGCTTAGATGGCATGATGTTGGTGGTGAAGATTAATGGGGTTACTTACGATGAGCACCCAGTGTTGTATGTAAGTGTTGTATGTAAGTATGTAAATCACTAAGTTCTAAACCTGAAACTAATATTACAGTGTTTGTTTACTAACTGGAATTTAAGTAAAAACTTGAGAGAGAGAGAAATAAAAGCCAATAGGCATGACATTTATATCCTTTGTCAGCCAAGGTTTAGTTTGCAAGATCCAAAGAAGTATACACCTGAAAAAAAAAAAAAAAATCCTTGTTGATTTCTTTGAATGTTTGAGCTTCTTAGAGGATTATATCATGAGGAAGTGATTTAAGAGAAGGTCCTGAAGGTCTTCCAAGACTAGGAATGAGTACAGCTCAGTAAGACCTTTATGCGTTACACTTGTCACACCAAGAGTATGACCACCTCTCACCAGTTCCTTAGCTACGATTTTGGAGTCCACTTTATCACACAGACTCTCTTTTACTGCACGAACCTCCTAAATGGTCTTGCTGTTTCCTCCTGGGTCTGGCAAACACAGCAGCTAAAGTTGTATCTTTTGAAATAACCTGTTCAGAATAAAATTAATCCCCTTGTTCTCTTTTGACTTTATCTCCAACCACTGCAAAGCTATTGAAATGGAGCAGAAAACAAGAACCTAGCTCTGAGCTTAATGCAAGCCAAAGCTACAGGAAAAGTAGACAATGTGGATTTAAAACATATGTGTCCCATGCCAGAACTTTGAATTTTAAGAGGAAAGATACTGTCCTCTTTTATATAATATGTTTTGAAATTTTTTGCAAAAAGTCACTTCTTAAATCCTACTTCTTTTTATAGAGTTGAGTTTGAAATTGTATTAAAAATGGGATTTGTGGGGCTCCTGGGTGGCTCAGTTGGTAAGCATCTGCCTTCAGCTGAAGTCATGTTCCCAGGATCCTGAGGTTGAGACCCACATCTAGTTCCCTGCTCAGTGGGGAGTCGCTTCTCCTTCTGCCTCTCCCCTGGCATGTGCTCTCTCACTCACTCTCCCTCTTTCATAATAAATAAAATCTTTTAAACAATGGGATTTATGTGGCAATCATAAATTTCCCTCTATGTACAATCATTTACAGATCAGCAAATCATGCAAGCCTTTAATTAAAAAACATGAACTAGGTGAATGAGGAACCACTCTCAATATATTTATATATATTTAGTCATGGTAGGTAAAGAGATGATGAAAGAAAGAGAGAGAGGAAAAATAAAGGAAAAAGGAAAGGAAAGGAAAGAAAAGAAAACAAAAGAAAAGAAAAGAAAAAAAAGAAATTTAGGAAGAGGAGAAAAATAGATAATAGGTGAACTAGAGTATAGAAATGATTAACAGAAATAACAGTAAACTGTAATTTACAAAATGTACCCCTTCACATGGAAAGTTTCAAATTCAATGACTGGGTTAGTATTCGCTAATGTGATGTAATGAATAATTGGGTATAAATTAAGCTGCTATAAAAGACCCTAAAACATAGTAGTTAAACCAGTGATGTTTATCTCCCACTTAACAGTATGGCTGAGCTAGTGGCTTGATAGTGTCAGGGACCCAGTCTCCATCCATTTTGAGTTCTGTCATTCTCACACGCTACTGTTCATAGTGTTGATGATATCCAACCAGCTGAAATAAATGAACTGTTGCATCTATAATTGAGTTTTCCTAAGAAATCTTCCATTCATTCTTTTCTTTTAGCAGGGCCCTTTTTAATATCCCGCAACAGCTGATTGCCTGATTAATGTCCCATAAAATGCATAACTTGCTATTATGAATGACCTGAATTTTGGCAGGAAAAAGTATAGACAATATTATATGTGACATACTAGCTATAAATTATCTTTTGCTAGCATTGAATCCACGCTTAAGTATGCAAACATTCATAATAAAAAAACTTTGCCTTTTGAATATTTCCAAAATATTTTCTCATAACTTGAACATACTCAGAATGTGCTGTTCTTAATCTCCTATGAAAGATTACATCTACTTGATAAAACAATGACAAAATCAAGACTGTTGCACTTTTCACATACTGAAACAGAGTAGTCTTATATTTTCAATCAACAGAATAAACTTAAAATATGTCACAGGGAAACTAGGCTAGTGACTGCTAGGATAAGATTCTACTGAATGGCCACTTCTAAATGTTTTAAGACATATTTGATGGGACATCAAATATACAGGGTGAGTTTTCTTTGAAAAGAGTTTCGAACTATATTTTGAATATATAATAATTTGTCTTTAATGTTTGACTGATTTGAATAAAATTATGATACAACAAATCCAAATTTTGACTATCATAATATAATCTGTTAATACAGATGAGACACTAAAAGTGCTTGACACACGATAAACATTCTATAAACATTATTTACTATAAATCTTATTGTAAACGTCTGCTGAACTGAATAGATAACTTTGTCAGAGGACAAAATTAACCCATGCTTCCTCTTAGTCATCATAATTACTTTATTTTTTTTTAAATTAAGGCAAATTAAGGAATGAAAACTTGCCTTCTACTAATTGTGACTTTTGGTGTGATTCCTATCACAGTTTCTCCAGAACCTGACTGCCTATGTCAGAAGTATGGCTCAAACTTTAACTAATGGTGTGGCCTTGAACAAGTCGATTAACCTCTCAAGTACCTAGTTTCTTTATTGGTAAAATAGGCATATTAACAGCAAATATTTCCCAGAGACAACACATGTAAGGAGTTTAGATTAGAGTCTGGTACAAAATCAGAGCTCAATTAAGTGACGTCAATGATTATTATAATTGTCATCATTACTTTTATAATTTGTTGTTTCCTTAAATATTTATTAAATAGTAAAAAGAAAAAATAGAAACATACTTCTTTGAGTACAGTAGGTTTTTTAAATCATTTTTTGCTCCCAGTAAAATAAACTATTGCCTTTAAGTGCATTTCTTAATGGTCAAAATGAATAATAAATTTATAAAACATGCTAACTTCTCTATATGGAATAATATAAAATAATTTTTGTTATCCCACTTATTACATAAATAGAGTAAAATATTGAGAAAATAATTGTTATCTTTTTGAAATCAGTTTTGGTCAACTTGAGATGAAAATTGTCTGATGTGTCCAAATTATTTGTTTTCTTTTGCTCTTATTGTGTTTATAGAAGATGTGAATGTGACAGCTACCAAGTAAGAGAATTGACCATAGAAATCCCCCTAAATAGGGAGTAAAATGGAAAAGTAATCCTCCCTCCAATAAAGGAAAAAGGTACTAGGTATCATGAAATTTTGATAAGAAATATAAGAAAAATATTTTTCTTCAATATATAACATGTCACTCAGAGTCTGTTTTCTCACTTCTGAAAACTAATATTCAGGTCCCTTCAGCATCATGGTTCAGAATAGTGAACACAGTTACCCTGCCAAGTTAGCCAAATAGAAGTGTGTTTTTTTAAATTTTTTATTATTAATTTTTATTTTATTTTATTATTTAATTTTATTTTGTTTTTGAAAGAGAGAGACAGCTCAATCCCATGACCCCGAGATCATGACGTGAGCTGAAATCAAGAGTCTAAGGATTAACCAACTGAGCCACCCAGGTACTCCCCCAATAGAATTGTAAAGAATTGTGAAATAATTGCTGAAATTCTCAAGCAGAGAGACAAAATGTGTTTCCAGTTTTCCCCCTTAAAAATTAGTACATTACGGGGGTGCCTGGGTGGCTCAGCGGGTTAAAGCCTCTGCCTTCAGCTCAGGTCATGATCCCAGGGTCCTGGGATCGAGCCCCGCATCGGGCTCTCTGCTTGGCTGGGAGCCTGCTTCCTCCTCTCTCTCTCTGCCTGCCTCTCTGCCTACTTGTAATCTCTATCTGTCAAATAAATAAATCTTTAAAAAAAAAAAAAATTAGTACATTACGGAAACCACTTTGGTGTATTAATATACTTAGTGAGAAAAGTCTTTTTTAAAATTATTTAATAGTAGTAGCCATAGTTTCTGAGGGGAAAAAGAGTTTATGCTCTCCAATTTGTTCTTTGTTTTGTGTTCATATATTTATTTAAAAACTAATAATATATTTATAAAACCTACTAACTTCTCTATATGAAATTATATAAAACATGTTTTTCTATTTGTTATCCTACTTATTACATAAATATATTATTCAGTAAAATATTGAGAAAATAAAAGTCAAATATTTGTAGTACATCACAGAGTCAATTATAATCAGTAAGTTATGAACTTGATAATAAAAATTATATTACTATATTGGTATAGGATATTGAAACTAAATTTAAAAAATTATGAGTACATTGTTTTTGTTTTTGTTTTTCTCTCTTCCTGTAAAGAAAAAGAATGGCAGTATCAATCAGGAGCCCTTCGTTTTTCTATTATTTTCATTCCCACAATTTCTCTACGTCTCAGCCTTTCCCTAGGCTAAATGGAGTCAATATCACTTGTCCTTGTATCTATAAGAATAAAGACATTAAGTTAAATAAACACATTTTGAACTCTTATGGGAAAAAAAATATTACTAAAACTATTCTTCTCAATCCTTTAGATTTTAGGTAATTAGTACTGTAAAATTAGTTCTAGTAAAATTAGATTTTAGGTAAATATGTACTGACTTCAGCATTCAGGTATATAAAAATACAAATGAGAAAGACCCTCAAAAATTTTATTTATTTATTCCATTTAAATAGGCTACTACAGTTTTTTTTTTGCTGCAAATGTGAGAATATTAATTTTTACAATACAATTAAATGTCTCATATAACAAAAGATTCATTTCTAACATATAAAATGAGCTTTAATTTATTTTTTTGTTGACAAAGTTCTCAGAAAACTTGCTTTATGAGGTATTCTATATTTAAAACCAAGTCTTCACATAAATAGAGATTACATTTCCAAGGTCAGTTTGTCTGCTTTCTTTAAGTCTACAGAAGAAAATTTTTCCTTTGTTCTTTTGAATTTGCTTTACTTTATCATATATTCGAGTAAGAAGAGCAATGTAGCCCAACATTTGATCTTTGCTGTCATATCTGCCAGAAATCACAAAACAAGTACCCAAATTGAGTGACTTCTAAGATTCAAAATCTCACTATTTTTTGTTTGTTTGTTTGTTTATTTTTTGTTACTCTAGTCTTATTTTATGGTGGTCTATTTTATTTCTGTTTTAACCTTGTGGGCCACCAAAACCATTTTCTTGAAGAATATATATATTCAGAATATTTACTTGGAAGAATATGGGTATTCAGATACATACATCTATATACATATGCATACACATCAGTGTATGTATACATCCATACATGTAAAGAGATTATATAGATGCTTAGCTATAGACAATTTTATAGGTGATATATCAGAGGTAGAGAGACATTTTTTTTTTTTTTTTTTAAAGAGCCATACGTAATTTAAGTATTTCAGTCTTGTGGGCCATACAGGTCTCTGCCACAACTACTCAACTGTACTACTGTAATGCTATAATGACTAAGCAACCATACACAATGTGGAAATAAAAAGTGAATGTTTCAATAAAACTTTATTTATTATAAAATAGAACCAGACAGCAGGCTAGATTTGCAACTTTAAGGTGTAGTTAGCTAATCTCTGATACAGGTAGTAGATATAGATACAAAATGGGTAAGGATATGTAACAGCCTGTTCACTCATAAAATACTCACCTTAACCTACATTAATCTTTTCTTTTGACCTAATTTTTCACATATGTTGTTTGCCAGATTAAGTTGTTTGATTTGACACCTTAAAGATTAAAAATAAGAAAGACTTTGACACCTTAAAGATAAAAATAAGAAAGCCAAGCAAAGCAGAAAGAGAAAGTCAGGAGGCTGACAGAAGAGCTTGAAAGGGGGAGCGGGCTATGGACATTGGGGAGGGGAGGCGAACCATAAGAGACTATGGACTCTGAAAAACAACCTGAGGGTTTTGAAGGGTCAGGGGTGGGAGGTTGGGGGAACAGGTGGTGGGTGATGGGGAGGGCGCATTTTGCATGGAGCACTGGGTGTTGTGCAAAAAGAATGAATACTGTTATGCTGAAAAAAATAAATAAATAAATAAATAAAAATTAACTGGTTATTTACAGTTAAAAAAAAAAAAAAAAAAGAAAGCCATGCTGATTCTACAAACACATAAATAAGTTCAAACACCGTGTATTGAGAAGATCAATACAATTAATAAATTTTTAGTCAGACTGATCTGAAACAAGAAGATACACATTACTAAGACAGAAATGATAAAAATTGGAGAATAGAGAAAATGTAAAACCAACCACAACCACCAGCTACAACAAACAAAATCCTTGCTGGTAATCATAATTGGATTGCTTCTTGGCCTTTGGCTAAGATCAAGTGTGATAATCATAATTCGAGAGAGTTGTTTTGCTATTGTTATTCTGAGACGGCTATATTTCAATGTGAAATAAAACAAATGAATTATGATACTCTCACTCTGTCATCTCCTTGTGAACCAGAATTATCAATGTATGTGAAATAGGGCACCTGGGTCGCTCAATCATTAAGTGTCAGCCTTTGGCTCAGGTCATATTCCCAGAGTCCTAGGACTGAGCCCCACATTGGGCTCCCTGCTCAGTGGGAAGCCTGCTTCTCCCACTTCTCCCACTTCCCTTGCTTGTATACCCTCTCTCCCCATCTCTCTGTCAAGTAAATAAATTTAATTTAAAAATGTGTGTGAAATAAATGTGACACCAATATAGACAAAGTCATATAACATTCCATAAATTTGGATTGGAACAGAAATGGAAATATTAACCTGAGCTCATTTACTTGTCATTTACTTATATAATTTAATCTATACCTATTGATCCTAAATCTTCCGAAAAGACAAGAACAAATGATCAACTCAAATTGTAGAACTTTCCAATTAAAAGAAAAATGGGTTCCTTGAAGAAATAGATGATTTCTTGTCTAGGAAAGAAAATGTACAAGATGAGCATGGACCATCTTGACACACCAGATAAGAAAACTATTAAGGGTCATGACTTCAGGATTTAAGAGCCAACATTCTGAGGTACACATTTGTCAAACATGGGACACTTTGAGATTCAGAATGGATAAGAGGTGTGATGGATTGAAACCAATCATAAATCCATGAGTTCATATTAATGTGAAAATAATAATTGCCCAAACCTTGAGAAAAACAGTGAACCGATTTATTTTTTGAAAGCTGATTAAATGATAGAAAAGATCCAGGTGATGATGTCTTACCTCTTCTATATGAACTGTGCCACTGGGTAATCAAATAGCAGATGAAAAGTAGCATTCTTTTACAACATTATTTTATCTGAATAGTTAAAATAAAATGATAGAATTAAACACTACCATTTTTCAATGTCCAGTGGAAAATGGAATGAGAATTTGTGTATAAATGGCTGATACAAAAAGAGCAAAAGCTAGAGGCAGATATTCAATACCTCTTATTAAGAGAATCCATTGCCATGAATAAAGACTACCAAGTCTGTCTGAAACATTTTAAACTGCTTTCTGAGTTTGCAATCAACCCAATTCAGATTCAGGCAACCTTCCAGATTAAACTTCACAGGGTCTAAAATAGACAAGTTGTAAAGAATAGAAAAAAGGGGTGCCTGGGTAGCTTGGTGGGTTAAAGCCTCTGCTTTCAGCTCAGGTCATGATCCCAGGGTCCTGGGATCCAGCCCAGCATGAGACTCTCTGCTCATCAGGGAGCCTGCTTCCTCCTCTCTCTCTGCCTGCTTCTCCTCCTACTTGTGATCTCTGTCTGTCAAATAAATAAAATCTTAAGAAAAGAAAAGAAAAAAAAAAAGAATAGAGAAGAAAGTGAAAGAGAGCTAACCTGTGGAGTAATAAACTAAAAAATGGGAAAAAGAACTTTTGGTGCTAATAATACACACATGCTTAATAAACTAAAAATTCAAGGAAAAATAATTCTGTAATTGTCAAGATAATAATTAACTATTGGAAGAAAGAAAGAAACGGTGGTAGGTTTGAGGAACCAGGAAGGTCTCCTGGAATGTCTGGGAAAGTTACATTTCTTAACCTATGCAATGAATGCAAGTATGTTCAACATATAATAATTCACTAAACAAAAAAAAACAACAAAAAAAGACAATGCATTTTATTGAATTATCACAAAACTTAAAACAATTGAGTTTGAAATAAAGTGGTTTTATTGTATTCTTCCATTTGTTAAATAAACTTGTTTAATCATGGCCCTGATTTCATAAGAATAAATGTACAATTATTGACTGTTTAAAATCCATCTACGAAATCTCACTCTCCTTCATTTATCATGTTACTTCCTTTTCAGGAAACTAGAAGAATAAAAAAATTATCATATTCTATATCTGAGAACAGAAATCTTTTAGATGCATGTTTTTAACAAACACTTGAACAGACTGAAAAAAATAATACAAGTCATCAACTTAAATTTGGCGTTCTTTCCTCTACTAAGGTTTCAAAACTATAAGGGCAAATGAGAATGGCTACAACATAAATTCTGTGATAATGACATGCCATTTTTGGCAGAGTAATTTGTATTGCTCATTAAGTTCTAATATATGGCTTTTATATGCAATTACTAACTGGTTAAGAAACAATCAATGAGATTATTTCCTACCAATTAGTGCACTTTCTCATTAAATATTTAATTGCTTAATAGAACTAAACATCACATGTTCTTCTCCACATAAGTTCTGAAAGATGAAAGGTGAAACAGAATTTCTCAGTGAAATGTCATCTCCTGCATCCAAATTGCTTTCTTTTTATTTTTCAATGATCTCTAATTCCTTTGATTAAATTCTTCTGACTTGCCTGTGGTGTTTCAATCTTGTAAGATTCTTAGGGAATCTTCCTAGGGAAAACTGCTTTTACATAGGCATCAATTTTCATGTCAAATTTGTGATTCTAAAACCACATCCCTTGACTCAATATAAATCTTGGTTCCCACAAGTTACCAAAATCTAATTTTAACCTATTGCTGAAAATATTGAATGTTAGAATTCAATCTAGCTCATTAAAAAAAAAAAAAAAAAGTAGAGGGCACCTGGGTGGCTCAGTGGGTTAAGTCGCTGCCTTCAGCTCAAGTCATGATCTCGGGGTCATGGGATCGAGTCCCGCATCGGGCTCTCTGCTCGGCAGGGAGCCTGCTTCCCTCTCTCTCTCTCTCTGCCTGCCTCTCTATCTACTTGTGATCTCTCTCTGTCAAATAAATAAATAAAATCTTAAGTTACCCTAAACAATGTATGAACAAATTTGTGTGGCTATGTTCCAATAAAACTTTATTTACAAAAACAAGTGGCTGGCTGGATTTAGTACAATATTTGAAAAGCTCCCTCTTTTCTTGCACTTATTTATTAAGTATTTCAACAAATATTTATTATGTATCCATTTTATCTTATCTTGATAGTAGCCTAGCAATAAGCAGATAAACAAGTGAATTTATGTCAAGTCAGGTGACAATAGGCATTATGAAGAAAACTGAAGCAAAAACTAGAGAAATAATGCCAAGTCATGGTTGGGGGAACATTTCAAATTGTAGTGGTTTAGTAAAAGTAGTAGTAGCAAAGTAGACCACACTAATAAGACCCATACCATAGAGACATCAAGGAAGAGTATGATAACAGTAACCTTAGTGAAGAAAGCATCAGACAAAGGGAATCGCATGTTAAATGACCATAAAGTTAGAACAAGCATATTATGGTTCAGAAAGAAAAAGACATATTAATGTGGCTCAAACTATAAAGAGAAAGGGAGAGAGTGGTAAAGTGGAATGTGCAGAGGACACAGCATGCGTTGAGGACATGGTATTTAGGGCAGACATCATATGGTATCTTCCCAGTAGTTTAAGAACTCTTGATTTCGGGGCACCTGGGTGGCTCAGTGGTTTAAGCTGCTGCCTTCGGCTCAGGTCATGATCTCAGGGTCCTGGGATCGAGTCCCATATCCGGCTCTCTGCTCTGAAGGGAGCCTGCTTCCCTCTCACTCTCTCTGCCTGCCTCTCTACCTACTTGTGATCTCTCTCTGTCAAATAAATAAATAAAATCTTAAAAAAAAAAAAAAAAAGAACTCTTGATTTCTATCCTGATAAAATGGAAGGTGTCATGAGGAGACATGATGCAAATTTCATGTTTTATATGAATCACTCCAGTTGTTTTGTTGATAATAGACCACAGAGAGGAAAGAACGGAGTCAGGGAGAAGTTTTAGGAGCTATTACAATAATCTAAGTGAAATGTGGTGACCTGGACGAGGGCAACAGCTGTGTAGGTGATGAAAAACTGTATAAGCACTGATTTTAAATTATGTGGGCTTCTGGAATAAGACCAGAAAACCATTACTATTGAACTTAAATCTGAAAAAAGTTTAAGTACATTATTAAAATTTTAATATATTGTACTATAGTTTTCACTTAAGATATTTTGATTTATTTTGATATAGGTGAATATTCCCAAACAAAAGAGAATGACCAACACAAAAATATAAGCATTATCAAGTTTAATATATTTTATTGGATTTTCACCGAAAAACTATGGCCACAATCTTTTCAGAATATGAGGGAAGATGCTAAGAAAAAACTTTTTTTTTTTTCTATCGTAGAGACTGATGCAATAGAACAGAGGTTAGAGTAATGTTTCTTGTCGATTCAGTGCTCTGACTGCATTGTTGGAAAAATGCAAGCCTGATTAAACCTTCTTTGGATATTCAACAAAATTGCCTCAGTGATTAGGCTGGCATGTTTTTTGCATTATGATCATCTTTTGAAAAGTATGAAGAGCTATTGAGGAATGAAAAATGAATTATTAATTTGAGCTTTCTAAGCTGAATGCTATTTCATAGATGACTATCTGTAGTAAATGTTAATGCAGTAAGTAAAGACTTAGCTAAAAATAAAATCTACAAAAGTTAGAATTTCTTAAATGAATAACCATTTAACATATTAACATTGGATCTACATGTATCTTCAATTTCTGAACAAAGCAATAAAGGAAATGTAGAAGACAATTTTCCTTCAATTGCAGGAGTCTCTGGACCCCACATAAGAAATAATTTCTTTTAATTTAAATCTCTTTAGAAAGGCTAATCCCTATTTTTGAATGTTAATTAATAGATAATGTTTTTCATCACATTCAGCTAAAGAAATGTTGGTTTTACATGTAAATAGAAGAATATTTAGTAAACTATTCATGCCAATTTTTGAAATGACAATTATAGTTGAATTTAAAGTATATTTTTCCTTTTAAAATATTGATAGGGTTATGATTGCTTCACAATATTTTATGCTCAGATTATGTGAATAAATATATTACTATAAATATTAGTCAGCTAGATGTTATTCAATTATTTCTACAAAAGTCGTTTTTGATACTGTTTTACTTAAGGCCATAGAAAAATATTCATGGAGGACAGAACACTGAAGATGTATCATCACAAATTAGTGAACTCTATGTCATCGGTTTGTACAATGAGATACTCTTAACTTTTTGAGTAATATAATGGTTGATAAAAAAGCACCTGTTAATACCTCTGGCTCAGAGACCTCAGAGGCAGAGTCACATCTAAAACAATATAATATTAGAGGATATATAATGAAGTGAGTAAAAGTAAACTATTTCCAAAAGAAAAAGAAGGTTTGTGGAAGTTTTCATCAGGGAGATACAGCTTGAGGGATACCTGTGTGGTTAAGTGGGTTAAATGTCTGACTCTTGATTTTGGCTTAGGTCATGATCTCAGGGTTGTAAGATCAAGGCCCTCATTGGCCTCCATGATCGATATGAGGCCTGCTTAAGATTCTCTCTCTTGTGGCACCTGGGTGGCTCAGTGGTTTAAAACTTCTGCCTTTTGTTCAGGTCATGATCCCAGGGTCCTGGGGTGGAGCCCAGCATCAGGCTCTCTGCTCAGCAGGGAGCCTGATTCCTCCTCTCTCTTCCTGCTTCTCTGCCTGCTTGTGATCTCTGTCAAATAAATAAATAAAAAATCTTAAAAAAAAAAAAAAAAAGATTCTCTCTCCCTCTCCCTCAGCCTCTCCCCACTCACCCTCCCCACCACCAACTCACACATGCAGGTACTCTCTCTCTCTCTTTAAAAACAAACAAACAAAACAACAACAACAAAAAACCCCTGAAATGACCTTCAAAGAATATGGAACATTGAGGTGACTCTTTCAGTTTCAGAGAATTACCATTAAAAAAAAAATGGGGGGGCCTGGTTGGCTCAGTGGGTTAAGGCCTCTGCCTTCAGCTCAGGTCATGATCTCAGGGTCCTGGGATCGAGTCCCACATCAGACTCTCTGCTCAACATGGAGCCTGCTTCCCTTCCTCTCTCTCTGCCTGCCTCTCTGTCTGCTTGTGATCTCTGTCTGTCAAGTAAATGAATAAAATCTTAAAAAAAAGAATGGAATTACATAAATACAACTTGCTTGAAATAAGATTTACTCCACTGGATTCAGAATTGCTTGTGATTCTCTCCTGGTTTGTTATTGAGATGTTTGAAGGGGTCTGGTAGGGCAGAGAAACACTGGAAGGTCAAGGGAATACAAGAGATATTGTTAGCCAAGAAGTAACTCCTATTCTCAGACAATTAGGAAGGGCAAAATGTGTTGAGTCTTTGGTTTTCTCTATTTGGGTTAATTTTACTACTTTCTAAATGCATTTATTTTATTCACAATTGAGAGTTTATATGAACTATATAATCATGAAGATGTATAACAACATTGACTCTTATTATATTTTTTGTTTCTGTATCTGCAAGTTTTGGTAAGCATCAATTTTTAAGAAAGAAAGACAGAACTGAAGGATCATTATAAAATAACCTCCATGAGTAGACATTGCTAGCTTCTTGAGGTTGGGGGGGGGAAGAAAAAAAGTTTTCTTTAGTAATCAGTAACATCACTTTTTTCTTTTATCCCTGAAGAATGGCTGAATTGAGAGGTAACTATGCACAGCTCCTCTTCTCAGCTAAAACAAAACAAAACAAAACAAAACAAAAACAAACACACACACACACACACACACACACATACACACACAAAACAGGACTTTAGTAGATCGTCTATAAAGTTCATGAAACACAAATTTTTAGCCTGGGGAGAGAATAAGTCAAGTCAGGTGGGATCTATTGAGTAGAGTAACTGAAAACAGTTGAGGCCACACATTGAGTGACTGAAGTTAAGTAAAATAAATCACATCTTAGAGAAAATTTTGCTCTTTCCCCATGCCCCAAGATGTTTATGACCTCATCTCTACACAAGATAATTTGCAGAAGTGATTAAGTTAAGGATCTTGAGATGGGGAGAATATTCTGGACTATTCCACTGAGCCCAGTGTAATCATTAAAGATATTTATATGGAAAAGAGAGAAACTGGAAATTCAGAAAAGGAGATGTGAGGACAGAACCAGAGGTCAGACTGACATGATTGCTAGAGGAGAGGGGGCCTCGAGCCAAAGGATATGGGCAGCCTCTAGAATCTGGAAAAGGACAAGAAATAGATCTGACCCTGAGAATCTGGTGGGACCGCAAACCTACTAACATCTTGATTTTAGTGCTGTGAGACCTGCATGGAGGACTTCAACCTCCAGCAATTACTACAGACAGTGACTTTGTTTGGTTTGAAGCTATGTCTGATAAATGTGTATATATATTTATCATCAGCAGTAAGAAACCAATGCAGTTTTACAGGAAGCCTTGAAAAGCATTTTGGTACGTTCTACCAACAACACAGTTTGTGGGGGGCGGGAGGAAGTAGGAAACAAGTATTTTGCAAGATAGTACACAATAGAGTTCAGAGAGGAACTGTAGAAGTGTGCATTTTCCCTCAAAGGCCTCTGATCAGAGAAAAGATTAGGTAGTAAAAAGAAGGTCAAACTAGTAACAAGTTCCAGAATAGATAAAAAAGATCTTCAAATTCTGATCTGCTTAGAGCTACCAAAATCTTCTCCTTCTCTTTTTATGCAAACTTTTATAAAAAGAGTTCTCTACACTTTTTATCTATAACTGAATGTTTTTATTTGTTCATGTAACAGTCCTGGAGTTTTCCCTTTACATCTATATTGCACAGGATCTTACACTGATTATCAATGATCTCCAGATTCCTTATAAGATTTCTTAAGAGAGAGAAAAAAAAAAAAAGATTTCTTAAGAGATATCCATTGTTACTTTGTCCCCCAAACTAAAGCAAGATGAGAAAACATTAAAAAAATTTTCCCAGTTTTATTGAGAAATAATTGACATACATCACTGCATACACCTTGATGACTTTTACATATATTGTGAAATAATTACCAAAGCAGGTTCACCTAACATCCATTTTCTCATATAGATGGAATAAAAAGAAAATAAAGAAAAAAGGGAAAATGATTATCTATTTGTGAAAAGTGTATTAGGATTTACTCTCTTAACATCTTTTGTACATATTATACAGTAGTGTTAGCTCTAGTCATCATGGTGTACATTATATATCACTAGGACTTACTTGTCTTGTAACTGGAAGTTTGTACCTTTTGACCACCTTCTCCAATTTCCCCTCCTCCCACCCTCTGACTCTGGTGACAAGTCCGATTTCTAAGAGAAACCAAAGAAGGGATAATTTTTTAAACTTTCAAGTTTGCAAAAGGAGCTTTTTCCTAAAAAAATGTAGAATATAATCATATATGGACCATCAAACTAAGTACTTACAATGTAGTGTGAATGCACTCAGTTACTGCACAATTCTTCTATGAAGTACTTAATGCATTTATTATACTGATTATGATTTCAAATGTATTGAAATATACTGCCTGAGGCTTTTGTAGATGCTATCTATCATTCACTTTTATCCTCATATTTTCATTAAGATCACAAGCTGTAGGGAATAAAAAAACTTAGAAAAACTTGTAGAAAAACAGCTCTTCTGAAGCGCCTGGGTGGCTCAGTGTGTTAATGCCTCTGCCTTCAGCTCAGGTCATGATCCCAGGGTCCTGGAATCGAGCCCCGCGTCGGGCTTTCTGCTCTGTGGGGAGCCTGCTTCCCTCTCTTTCTACTTGCCTTTCTGCCTACTTGTGATTTGTCTGTCAAATAAATAAATAAAATCTTTTAAAAAATAAATAAAAATTTAAAAAAAAAGAAAAACAGCTTTTTCTCTCTCCAGTATTATAGCAAGGATGAGCTAAAATGTAAGAGAACAGCAGAGAGAACATGTTATAGCACTTCTGCTGGGACTCATACTCTCTACTAATCAGAGGCGTTACTTGCGTGAGAGCACCAAAATTTAGCAAAAGCTAAACCCGAGCAGGAAGGTGAGAAGGTCCACAGCTTTCTCTCCCACCTGAATCAGGTTTTCACATACAGCTTTAAATATTCTATAATATTGTGAATATTATTTGCAGTGATATTTAAGTGAGAGAAAAACAACCTTCTTCCCCATGTATATTATTAAAGCATATAGAATTGGTTAAACTCTTCAGAAATTTGACACAATTATTGTAGGGGTTATCCAAGCATTTAAAAATATTATCCATTGCACCATTTAGGAAATGAAAAGAGATACTGATTATTGCATTATGAAAAAAAATATATATGTACATATATATATTTAGTATTCATGTTAATAAAGCCAATTACCCTCAAATTATCAATGAAGTATCTGACAATTATTATGATTTAATGAATATAATGATTGTTGTTCTAATAACAGTAATGATACCAATGGTGTTTCCAACTAACATTTAAAACTGTAATTACCTTGACATTGTGGAGAGAACACAAATGATAAATTCATTGAATTTTTATGATGTTTACATTTTTGTGTTATACATCCTTCTAATTTACTTTTATTTATTTAGTGTTTAAATAATGTTGCAAAAGGGACTTTATGATGAACAAATCAACTTAATTTTCTTCCAATACTAGCAATACAAATCACACTAGATTATATTCTCATTTTCTTTTAAATCAGGCAGATAAGATTGAGCTCTTGTTCATAGTGAAGCCACAAGTCAAGAAGCTCAACACCCAATTTTCTATTGCCCCAAGATAATTTGGTGACTGGTAGAAAAATTGCCAGGAAGCACTTTATGAACATGTCTGATTGCTTTTGAAATTTATTTTTGTTCTGGTTTTCTTTTTTCTTCCTTCCTCCCTCCTTTCCTCCTACCCTCTCTTCTTCCCTCCTTTCCTTACGTTTATTGTGTTAGATCTATTTTCTATCATAACTTTGTTAGCTGAGACTGTCAAAATAATTTGGAAAGACAGTTCATTTGCATCAGTTACTGTTTATATTCACAGCCACAGGTTGCACTGAAGAGTGACCTCTAATTCATTTAAGAAGTCAGGGGTGGGAGGTTGGGGCAACCTGAGGGTTTTGAAGCGTCAGGGGTGGGAGGTTGGGGGAACAGGTGGTGGGTAATGGGGAGGGCACGTTTTGCATGGAGCACTGGGTGTTGTGCAAAAAGAATGAATACTGTTACGCTGAAAAAATAAATAAAATGGGAAAAAAAAAAACAAACTACACCTTGAAAAGGTAAAAAAAAAAAAAAAGAAGTCAGTAGGAAATGAACCTGATTAAAGACAGCAGATACAAATGAAATGCAAAATGAGGACAATGTCTATTATTTTGCCACACTCTTACCTGTGATTTGTTTTCACTCTTGTTTTCTAAGTGTTGTATGTGTGCCAGATGAAAATTATAAAATTATAAAAGAAACAAATAATTAATAATTAGGCAGTTAATTATTAGTTACCTAATTACCTATTAGTTTCCATACTTCCTCTCTCCACAAAAGGAAATAACAGGTGTTCTGCTCATATGCATCCTACTTAGCAGCAAGCTAAGTATTTTACATTTTTTCATACACTCCTGTTGAATTTTTTAGATTGCTTATAATATCTGAACTTCTTGCAAATGCTTTAAAGAAGCCTCTTCAAGTTTGAGCAATTTCCCCAGTAGGCTGCTTTGACAGAAAGTGCCAATTAAAAACACTAGAAAAAAAAATGTGAAGAATGTGCCTCAAAGAACAAAAACAAAAACAAAAACAATACAGAATATTTTATTAATGTGGGTTAAAAGAGGGGAATGGAAAACTTCTGTGTCAATTTTCTGTATAGTTTGAATTTTCTGTACAGTCTTTGAAAATATTTTTGAGACTCAGTAGAATTAGAGCAAACAAAAGAACTTACAACACAAACACACAGCTACAAAAATAGACAAGTCTAAAACAAATAAGGAAATAACTATGATAATATTTAAAAACATTTATATATTCTTGAAATTTATGTCCATCATACAAATACAAATGATATTCAACCATTTAATGAACTTAACAATCACAAGTATTGTTCCTATAAACATTCATAGGGTAGAAAAATATCTAAGTATTAGAATAGATGCATTCCCTCAGTAAAACTGCAAGAATACACAAAAGAGAAATTATGGGATTATTATTTATACAAGAAAGAATGCATAAATGAAATATATACTTATCACTCTGCTTAGGGGATACTACTACTATTTACTTATATCAGGGCTTACAATACTGCAATGTAAGAGATAACTGCATATTTCTGTAGCTAAAGAGCAATTTTTTAATTTTAATCTTATGTTACAGTCTTTTCTTGGTTATATTTTGTAATATACATTTACAATGTTAATTTATTATTTTTTTAAGATTATTTATTTATTTATTTGACAGCGAAAGAGAGAGAGATCACAAGTAGGCAGAGAGGCAGGCAGAGAGAGAGAGAGAGGGAAGCAGGCTCCCCGCCGAGCAGAGAGCCCGACGCGAGACTCAATCCCAGGACCCTGAGATCACGACCCCTGCCGAAGGCAGCGGCCCAACCCACTGAGCCACCCAGGCGCCCCTTAATTTATTTTTTTAAAGATTTTTATTTATTTATTTTAGAGAGAGAGGGATCGAGGGAGAGAGGGAGAGCACAAGAAGGGGGACTGCAGGCAGAGGGAAAAGCAGCCTCCCACAGAGAAAGGACTCCCATGTGAGACTCAATTCCAAGGCCCTGAGATCGTGACCTGAGCTGAAGGCAGACACTTAACTATTTGAACCACACAAGTGTCCCAGAGAGAGAGAATCTTCAAGCAGACTCCCCCACGACCCATGAGATCACTACCTGAGCCATCCAGGCACACCATAGAATGTTAATGTATTGAGACAATTTGCATCCCCACCAAAATACTTGAAAACTAGAAGTATTTTTATATCAGAGTCTCAGTTATAGGGTCAAATAAATCTGATCTGTTTTAACAATGTTGATGGGATCCATTTGGTGGAAAAACAATTTGATTTCTGCATGCACTCAATAGAGCAGAAGATGCATCTTCTCTTATGCATCATAAGATCATATTCTCTTATGATGCTCTGCTTCCTAAGAAATGCACCCATTTACGGTAATAATATAGGTAACAAACAGTAAAAATAGTGGTAGTTCAAATTAAGGAAAAAAATGAAGGCTTGTCTAATACATAAAACATCTTTAATGAAATAAAGTTTTCTAATATTCAAAGTGACTTAATTGCTAACTACTTAACAAAACAAAGGGAAGAATTGAGAAAATATATTTTTAAAGGTTATATGAAAAGCATGAACCATGAATGATTTTATGGAACTATCAAAAAGGAGTAAAGAATAAAGAAAAAGAAGTAATAGAATAATGAATAAAAGATAACTTTTCATTTTTTACAAATTTTGATACTTGGAATTTTAATACCGGTAATTCTAAACAAACATGTATGCATTTAAATTTAAATTCAGAAGTATGACTTAAGTTCTTCAATTTCCCAAAAGAAAAAAAAAACTACAAATATTATTTAGAAAATATATTAAATATTATTGACAATACCAATTGAAATGTGAATATGTATTACTTGATATGGTTAAGTAGAAACTCACCATGCCCTTGATTAAGGAACGTTATAAGGAGAGCAAATCTCATCAAATTAATACAATATCAATCAAAATGTCAATTGAATTTTTTTTGGAACTTAATTCTAACTTCCACAGAGGAAAGAATTAGAGAAATCAAGACATATTAAAACAAAACTGAAGAATAGTATGGAGAGATTCAAGGGGTTTTCATTATCATTCATGAAATGTATCTTAATTTTTTTTTTTTAAGGATTTTTATTTATTTATTTGACAGAGAAAGACCACAAGCAGGCAGAGAGGCAGGCAGAGAGAGAGGAGGAAGCAGGTTCCCTGCCGAGCAGAGAGCCCGATGCGGTACTCGATCCCAGGACCCTGAGATCATGACCTGAGCCGAAGGCAGCGGCTTAACCCACTGAGCCACCCAGGCGCCCCCTGTATCTTAAATTTTCATTAAAAAATAAGTTAAATAAACACTGTGGCATTGGAAAATCCATGTAACAGACAAAATTTTGTATGTTTAGTAATAACAGCTGACATTTATTGAGTGCTTACTGTGTATTCCAGGTACTTAAATATAATATATGCTGCTAAGTACCTATAGGGGAGATACTATGATTATCTCAGTTTTACAGTTGAGTAACCCAGGCTCAATGAAATTCGTATCTCACCCAAGATCAATGTCATGCAGGTAACTAGCATCTGCTACAGGGCAGGCTGTCTTCAGAGGAATGTCAGAAGTGCTGATCTGATCCGTTGGTTAGGAATGTCCTCCCTACTTGATCTCATGACAAACACATATTCATTTTTCAAGCCCTTTTCAAGAGTCCGTAAATATTTTCCTTTCAAATAGGATGTAGTTAAGCTTTAGAGTCATTTGTATTTTTAAATTCTTAAACCATGTTTTATTTGAAGTCTGGTTCTTAAGTCTCATAAGTCTTACATTATATCGGTGTTGCATTTCTCCTTCAACTATAGCATTGAAAAATAAGTATCACCCTAATTTTTACCTGACAGCAACTTACAAGTTTCATATGAACAAATTGAGACTATCAGATTTGTGAGTCCTAGTATGAAACCATTATTTCGCTAAAGGTATAGAAGCTTTAAGGAAAGATCCTTAGGGACAAAATTAATCATAATTCAAATTTGTTAATTCTAACACTATATCCCCAGGAAGATCACTGGTAACAGGAGTTATTTCAGGCAACTCCAATGTTGTACATCTATAGTGAAGTAAAATTATTCACTGAAAAATTATTCAGAATGTATAGGATCAGGACAAAGCAGATTAGATGTTCTTAAGAGACAGTTTAATGAAGTAGTGGAAGTGAAATGGTTTGTTAATCTCCCCTCAAAAATCAACAGATTCTGTACTTTTTGACAAATGGCAAAATTACTGCTGATGCTTTGACTTTACAATGTCTGTTTTAACCTGTCATCAAAAATGTCTTTACTTCATGCTAAGGAGGTTACAAATGAAGAGATCCTAGCTTATCTTATGTCTTTTTTTTTTTTTAAAGATTTATTTATTTGACAGACATCACAAGTAGGCAGAGAGGCAGGCAGAGAGAGAGAGAGGAAGAAGCAGGCTCCCTGCCAAGCAGATAGCCCGATGCGGGGCTCGATCCCAGGACCCCGGGACCATGACCTGAGCCGAAGGCAGAGGCTTTAACCCACTGAGCCACCCAGGCACCCCCTTATCTTATGTCTCTTCATTGTACCTACTGATGCCTTTCTGAAGATATAGCATGATCCCTATCTACATATATACGAACCACTCTCATCTCATTGCAAACCGTCTCTTGCCCAGATGGCTGAGCATGCCAAATTATCTTGAATTATTAGCTCTGCTTTAGATGTGAGAGTTTTCTGACCTTTCTGAGACTTAATCATACTCACTTTTGTTTATACTCTTTATTTGGAATAATGAGTATATAGTAACGTATAAGCTTAATAAAACAAATATGTTATAACTAATTTATGTCAGTGTCAGTGGAAGATGAAATTTATACTATTTGGCCAAATGCAACTTGGTAAACATGAAATATAAGTCAATAATAAGTATCCTCAAATACTGGTGTTTTGATCATTCTAAATTTTAATGCAATATGGACTTAATGCAAAACCTTTTAGTCATTTTACATGTATTTCTAGTTTTCTCATGTTCAAATCTTTCTTTTATTTAGAAAATGTTTTAATTTCTGTTCTAGTTTTCAGATAATTATTTCTCACATTTATTATTACAAATATTTAAAACCACTAAATGTCTACAAAATCACTAAGTATCTAGTTTGTGTATGTGAAACTTGTAAGGTGCTGCTGCCAGTTCTCATTAACTAGGAATTTGATTGTTATGCATTGAAAATTTTGAAGATTGACTATGTACATACATAACATTTTTGTAAAATTATCTTCTCTTTATCTACCCATTATCAATCAATTCTATTTATATATACACTCAAATATGGGAAAAGGAAAAATATTTTAAGGTGTATTTATCAATTTCTGGAGGGCTGATTGAGAAAATTATTTAAATGATCTTTTTACCCATTTATATTTTACCTCTTTATTTTTGTTAAAAGTTGTTAACAATTATATAACCTATCTAAAATAATATTCTTCCGTCTGATATTTATTTGACCTAACCTATTCCCTATTGCTATACTTTATGTTAGTCAAGTTAATTCTGTAATAAATATACAGATCTGAAGACATTGATTTATGGATGCTTGGATATCTACATTCTGTTTGTGGAGTATCATATATTACTTGGTTCCCTGGCTTCAGCCAGTTCAAAAATTGGCAGAAATAGCATGTAAAGAGAGTTGATTTTTAATTTGATAAGTGATTAATTACATTAAAAGCTATATTAATAACAAGAAAATGAGTCCAATTTGGTTGAAGGGCACCGTTGAAAAAGTAGAGATAGGAAGTAAACAAATTTCAGCTCTACAACCAGGAATTCTAAATGACCAGAAGCTGCTAACTGGACACAGGTGGCTGTTTTCTCAGGAGAGCACTTCATAATAGGTTTTAAATGAGGAAATGGGAATCATCAGTTTTAGATACTTTTGAAATCTCACAAGTGTGAAAGCCTTCATACATCATAACTGAAATAATGGGAAGTGATTAATAAACGTCATTGACATAAATGAGTTGCCAGATGTATCCAATCCTCAAGTGAGCAAGAGAAAAAAAACGCAAAAGAACCTCATAAAATGTGTCATAACAGTTTGTGACAACTTATGTTAAACCACAGAAATGATTCCAGTTTCCTAAATAATGTAATTTTAGAAAGCAAAGTTATTTATTTATGAGAATAAATACAAGTTCCATATTTTAGCATTTGAAAGATTGCATATTTTCTTCTATCTCAAAGCATAATTATGAATAAACCCAAACCAAAAATATGCATAAAACATAATGAATCCCTCAATCAAATTAACAAAGGAGAGAAATATATAAATGTACTCCAGTGAAAATAAGAGATATGAAAGAAAAAATAGTCCCTTCATATGTTTCCTAAGAAAAACAATTTAAAATAATTTCATAGATTTTAATTTTAAACCCAAATATTAATTAGTGGATCTATGCCATGATCCATGTTATTGGGTGGTCATTATAAAGTTAAATTTTAGAAAGTCATGTTAAAATAGCAACTTTTACTTTCCCTATAAGAAAACCAATCTCTGGCATAAGGTTCAACATTTTAATGTATTTTATAAGGAATAGGGTTTGTTTTTCAACTTTAATAGAAACTTTGTAGCCCAAACACAATAAAAGCATAATAAAATCGTATTTAGTGAATATGATGATTCAACCATTTTCCTATCAGGTAAATTTTGGTCTCATGTCAAACAAGATGTCTCTTAGTGCTCCTCAATGTCAAAACAGGTTCTCCTATTTTTAAATATTCACCAAAGGTTTTATTTTATGTTTTATTGATGGGTGTGATAGGGATTTTTAAATTAGACTATGTTCCATCCCTAAAATTTTGGGATTACTAGACAGTGATCCAGGCATTTGTTACTTGCTCTATAGTTTATTTAACATGCCATGGGTGTGAGATGCACTGTGTTATTTGGTACCAATCAATCTTTCCTGCTTAAAATGATATGTATATTCATTCATTACATGTGCATATGTGTGTGTGCATTACACATGCATTACATGTGCATGATACATTTAGAATGTATCAAATGCAAGGCACTATGTACCATGAGTAAAATAAAGTTACATAAAATGTTATGTTCTTCAACTAAAAGCTTTAAAACTAGTGGACACTCTTTGGTCATTTTTTTTTCTTCTCTTAAGTTCTAATATTGATAATCTTAAAATCAACTTTTCCAAAATAATGCTGACTCTTAAATGTCAATTTACTGCTTAACTCATGAATGTTTCACCTGAATATAATGCCAGAGCCCTAAATTCAATATGCCCTAAGTGAAACTGATCATCATCTTTCCTAAAATATTTATTTCTTCTGCTTTTCCTGTCTCCTTCAAGAAGGGATAATCCCTTCTTCTGCTACCTCCATTGTGTCGTCTGGAATATCCTGTGATTGCTGAACCTGGAGGAGCCATCTTGAACAATGAGTTGACCTGGGAACAGAAAGCACCAAGAAGCAATGACGTAGAGAATCATACAGTTTTTGTATTTCAGCAACATGCCATCAGTTTCTGATTTTTGTAAGTAAATCATGTAAAAGTCCTATTTCCCCCAAATTATTTCATGCTTTTTGTCACTCATAATTAAACATATTTTAACTAATACATATTCACTATTCTTTTCCCCTTTCTTATAACAGGTCCTTACTTTACCTATCAGTAAAGTAACACTAAACTAACCCTAACACTAAACTATCCCACTTTTTAGAGTGTATATTAGCATTCATTTTTTCAAATGCATATTTAATATTTGCCTGCCAATTTACTATGTGCCAAGCAAAAGAAATATGAAAAGCACAATCATCATGGAACTTAGATTTCAGTTGGAGAAGAAAGAAAATAAATAATAAAATTTACAATATGTCAAATAGTGAAATATAGAATATAGTTTTTTCTTTGTAGGGTTTTATGATGTGAAAAATTATATATTCTAGAATTATATTTATTTGATCAAGCAATGCTGTCTTTTATTACTCAAATGAATTTGATTTAGCACCATACAGGGAATGTGGCTTGAAACTTCATCTCCAGAGATAGGCGAATTCTAAGATGGCTTTGCTGAAATCTGTTTTCATACAGAGATTTAGGAGATGTTGGAAGAATAAAAAGTAAGTATGGGGATCAGGTAGGATGAGCTTCTTCAGGAACAATAAACAAACAAACAAAAAAACCTGTGTAGCCATAAGCTGAAAGAAGGAATTAAGAACACCATATTCTCAACCTCTATCTGGGTTCTAGGGAAGAAGAATTATAAATTCAAAAAACAAAACTAATAATATATATAGTTAAAGGATATGCAAGCATCCCATTTTTTTGTTTGTTTGTTTTTGTTTTATTTTGTTTTTTTGTTTTTTTGTTTGAGATATTTCTATCCATGTCCAATTTTCCCCAAGGGGCAAAGTCCAATTTTCCTTCCCTTTGCCATAGACCACTACATAAATTCAGTCCTGGGATGGCCCAGGTCAGCAGGTAACATCGCAGCAATAACAACTAAGCCTTTGTAAAAGAACCAGAGCCTTCTGTTTCTACCTACACCTCTGAGCCCTGGAAATGCATTTTCTCAAAGTAGCGGCACCACCAGTTACTTCAAAGATTATGCATCGCTTGGCACTGGATCAGCCTTAGAACAAGGCTATGATTCAGTCTGAGAGAAGAGGCAGAGTAAAAACCACAATGAGACCAAACACCACAGTGAAATTCTAAGCAAAATTTTGGAGTGGGAGTCTCTTGCTGTGAACTGGAATTCCTACATAAAACTATAGGGACAAGGATAAAGACACTAAACATAAACAGCATATGCTTATGTTTTTACCTAAGTTTCAGCCCTTATATTTAAATCTTTGATTCTTGTTTCATTAATTTTTTTTCTTGTTTATTTTCAGCGTAACAGTCATCATTGTTTTTGCACCACACCCAGTGCTCCATGCAGTGCGTGTCCTCCCTATTACCCACCACCTGGTTCCTCAGCCTCCCACCCCCGCCCCATCAAAACCCTCTGGTTGTTTTTCAGAGTCCATAGTCTCTCATGGTTTATCTCCCCTTCCAGTTTACCTCAACTCCCTTCTCCTCTCCATCTCCCCATGTCCTCCATGTTCTTTGTTATGCTCCACAAATAAGTGAGACCATACAGAAAGGGAAATTAGAGAATCGATTCCATTTACTATAGCACCAAGAACCATAAGATACCTGGGAATAAACCTAACCAAAGAGGTAAAGGACCTGTACTCAAGGAACTACAGAACACTCATGAAAGAAATTGAAGAAGACACAAAAAGATGGAAGACCGTTTCATGCTCTTGGATCGGAAGAATAAACATTGTTAAAATGTCTATACTACCTAGAGCAATCTATACTTTTAATGCCATTCCGATCAAAATTCCACTGGTATTTTTCAAAGAGCTGGAGCAAATAATCCTAAAATTTGTATGGAATCAGAAGAGACCCCGAATTGCTAAGGAAATGTTGAAAAACAAAAACAAAACTGGCGGCATCATGTTACCCGATTTCAAGCTTTACTACAAAGTTGTTTCATTAATTTTTTGCACATGGGGTAAAGAAGTAGTCCAACTTAATTCCTTTGGATATGAATATACAGTCTTCCCAGCATCTTGTATTATTTATTGAATAATCATTTATTAGTTCTCCACTGAATTGCCTTGACACCTTGTCAAAATCAATTATCCATAGATATAAGTATTTATTTTTTGGATTCTAAATTCTATTTTATTTTCCTATGTATGAGTCGTTATTCAGGTATCACCCTGTATTGATTACTATTGCTTTATAGTAAGTATTAAAATAGGAAGTGTGGGTCCTCCAACTTTGTTTTTCTTTTTTCGAGTGGTTTGAATATTTTAAGTTCTTTGCACACTTATTTGAATTTTAGTATCACCTTATCAATTTCTTCCCCAAAGTCCAGCTGGGATTTTGACAGGAATTGTGTTGAATCTGTAGATCAATTTCTGAGTGTTGTCTTCTTGGCAGTATTAAGTGTTCTAATCCATGAACACTGGATTTTCTTTTTCATTTATTTAGGTCTTCCTTGATTACTTTCAAAGACATTTTGCAGTTTTCAGTCTACAAGCTTTTCCTTATTTATTCTTTCTAATGATACTGTAAATGGGAATCTTTAAAATTTCATTTTTGTATATTTCATTACTCTGTATAGAAATTCAGTTATTTTTTATATATTAAACCTTGAGGCCTCTTTTCTTACTGAACTCATTTAGTAGTACTTTTTTTTTTCTTTTTTGGCCTATGTGTGTGAATTCCTTAGGATTTTCATGATCATGTCATTTGCATATATAGGCATATGTCAAAGATACTGTGGGTTCCATTCAGACTATTCCAATAAAATTAATATCATATTAAAGTGAGTCAAATGAATTTTTGGCTTCCCAGTGCCTATAAAAATTATGTTTACACAATAATGTGGTCTCAATACAACAGCAGCATGTCCAAAAAATGTACATATGTTACTTTTAAAACATTTTGTTGTTTGAAAGTGCTAACCATCATCTGAGATTTCAATGAGTCATGATCTTTTTGCTGTGGAGGGGTCTTGTCTTGTCAATGGCTGCTGACCATAGTGGTGTGGGCTGAAGTCTGGGGCAGCTGTGTCAATTTCGTAAAGCCATGCCAACAATGACATTTGCCGCATTGACAAAGTGGCTTCAACCTAAAGTCACCAGGCACTTCAGTCCCTAACAAGAGTGTCAGCCCCTGCTTTGAAGCTTTGAAGCCAGACATTGACTTCTTGTCTCTAGATATGGAAGTCCTAGATGGCATCTCCTTCCAATAGGAGGCTGTTTCATCCCACATACAATCTGAGGTTCAGTGTATCCACCTTTGTTAATTATCTGAGCTAGATCTTCTGGATGACTTGCTGCAGTTTCTACGTCAGCACTTGTTGCCTTACCTGGCACTTTGATGTTACAGAGATGGGTTTTTTCCCTTAAACCTCATGAACCAACATCTGCTAGCTTCCAGCTTTTCTTTTGTGGCCTCCTCCCCTCTTGCAGCCTTTATAGAATTAAAGAGAGGAAGGGCCTCACTCTGGATTAGGCTTTGGTTTAAGGAATCACACGATGGCTGCTTTAATCTTCTAGCCAGACCACCAGAAATTTTTCCATATCAGCAAAAAGGCTGTTTCACTTTCTTATCAATCATGTGTTTACTGGTTTATGGGACTAGCACTTTTAATTTCTCTCAAGAACTTTTCCTTTGCCTTCCACTACTTGCCTAACTAGTACAAGAGGCCTAGTTTTGGCCTATTTTGTCTTTTGACAGCCATCCCCGCTGAGCTTAATCATTTCTAGCTTTGCATGTAAGGTGAGAGATGCACGACTCTTCCTTTTACTTGAACACTTTGAGGCCATTGTGGTGTTAGTAATCGCCTTAATTTCAATATTGCTGGGTCTCAATGAATAGGGGAGTCCTAAGAAGAGGGAGAGAGAAAGGGAAATAGTCAGTTGGTGAAACAGTCGAACACACACACATCTGCTGATTAAGTTCACTCTCTGACATGCATGCTGTTTGTGGTGCCTGGAAGCAATTACAGTAGTAACATTAAAGATCACTGATCACATATCACCATAACAAATAAAACAATAATGAAGAAGTTTGAAATACTGTGCATTGACAGAAATGTGATACAGAGACATGAAGTGAGCAAATGCAGTTGGAAAAATGGTGCTGGCAGACTTGTCCAACTCATGGTTGCCACAGACCTTTAATTTGTAAAAACAAAACAAAACAAAAAAAGCACTGCATGTGTGAAAGTTCAGTAAAGCGAGGTGCAATAAAGCCAGGTATGCCTGTAGAGTTTTCCTTCTTCCTTTCCATACTTGATGTGCTTTATTTTGTTTTCTTACTTAAATACCGTGACTAAAATCTTCAGTAAAATGTGGAATAGAAGTGGCAAGAGAGAACATCACCGTATTGTTCCTAAATCTACAGACAATGAATTCTGCCTTTCACCATCAAGTACAATGTTCTCTCTTTTTCAGTAAGTGCTTCCTATTGTGGTTCTATTTTGCACCTGCTTCAGACGGGACTTGTCCCACGTGGTTGCTGAGAGCTCCTGCCTGTGCTGCTATTACAAGAGGCCTTTCTGTATCTGGTTTGTGTCCCCACTCCTTCCTGTTCAAATCCACGATCTCCCTCTGATCCACAGCCATCCCTTTCTCAGAGCTGAATTTGATCGACTTTCTGCCACCATTCTCAGATGGAAGTGAGCATAGATGGTGGTGGTGAGATGTCGCATCACTCTTCCCTAAGGACAGAGATGAAGAAAGGATGAAGTAAAATTTTTCCTGTAATAGTCTTCTCTTTTTCTTTCATGCCTACACCCATGAGGCTGCCATTTCTACTTTAACGTGCTTCCTGGAGATGCCTTTAATGCTGTTTACTAGGGACGGCTGTATCCACTACTAAGTGCTGAAAGCCTGACATGAGGTACTGCTTGAACGTCAGATATTTCAAGAGATATTCCTTTAAGCCTCTCTACAACATTCTGCCCACCATGTAAAGAGAGGGCCCAGGGCAACATACCCTCTCTAGCTCCCTTCCGTTCTTCCAGGTTAAATAGCTCTGTTTTAATTTGGAGATGAGAGTAGGAGTAGATAAAAACTAGCATCCAAGGTTCTTCCTGCTTGAATATGAATATTCATACTTCATAGCTCTTTTCTCTAGTATCACTTTAACACCCTCCTCAGAAAAGTTCCTGCCTCAAGACAGAATACAAGAAGATTATAGAAAAATAAAATATATCAAGTAATAGCTTTTCTTCACAGGTGCACACGTGCATACATACATACACACGTACACACACACTCCAAAATTCAGACTTTGTTGAATATAATTGAAACTTTAATTGTAGTTGAATTCATAAGTTTCCACAACCCAGGAAGGCAGAAGGTTGTACTGTGCATAATGGGTGAAATAAAAATTCTAATGAAAATTACCTTAAAAGGGGATAATTTTATCTAATAAAATTTGTTGTGGAAGAAAAAATATCAGCATTAGAATTGTCATTTTTATGGTGCCTTGTCAGGAGCCATCAAGCCAATGCTTTAATTAAATTACTGATTAAAATAACTGTCCTTTAGAAATATAAATTCGTGGGCACCTGGGTGGTTCAGTCAGATAAGCAGCCAGCTCTTGATTTCAGCTCAGGTCATGATCTCAGTGTCCTGGAATCAAGCCCTACATCTGGCTCTGTGCTCAGTGGAGAATCTGCTTGAATATTTTGCCCTCCCTCTGCCCCTACCACCTCTCACTCTCTCTCTGTCTCTCTCTCTCTCAAATAAATATTTTAAAAGAAAGAAATATGTCTCTAGTGGAATACAAAGTGAATATATCCTATTGATTAGGATTATGATTTACAGTGGAAGTGTAGGGGTACCTGGGTGGCTCAGTGGGTTAAGCCTCTGCCTTCAGCTCAGGTCGTGATCCCAGGATCCTGGGATCGAGCCCCACATCAGGCTCTCTGCACAGCAGGGAGCCCGCTTCCCTCTCTCTCTGCCTGCTTCTCTGCCTACTTGTGATCTTTCCCTTTCTCTGTTGAATAAATAAATAAAATTAAAAAAAAAAAAGATACACAGTGGAAGTGTATTCTTTTTTCAAAGTAAGGTATTCTCAATCTGGAGATAGAGAAAGAGTTAATAGATTAACTCTAAAATAGTCAATTTTTTTATTTAAAAAATCTAAGCTATTTTTCAATTCTTCTAACTTAATTAATATACTCTTCCAGACTTGTAATCAAATGTGTTATGGTTTGCCTACAAAATCTATCCTACAAAATATGTTCCTGATAACTAGCTCCACAATGCCTTTTTATTTTAATGAACTGTATTATTCATTAGTCTTATTGTCAGTACCCTAAGTTGTGACAATTACAGGGTGACTATTTAATGCATATTTATTGATGGCAAAAATCAGTGAGACTTGTTATTGCCTCAACTTAATAGATATCTTGCTTGTCGTATTATCATGGGAACTATTTGGTAAATCTTTTTGTGATTCTGCTTTTTAAAACTCTGACTCTGATGATGAGTGATGTTGAACATCTTTTCATGTGTCTATTAGTCATCTGGATGTCTTCTTTAGAAAAGTGTCTATTCATGTCTTCTGTCCATTTCCTAACTGGATTATTTGTTTTTTGGGTCCTGAGCTTACAATGTTCTTATTTATTTATTAGTTTGTTTATTTATTTATTTATTGAGAGAGAGAATGTGTACGTGTGAGCAGGAGGGAGGCATAGAGGGAGAGGGAGACAGAGAATTTTAAGCAGGCTCCAGGCCAGCACAGGGCCCAACATGGGGCTCCATCTTGAAACCCTGAGATCATGACCTAAGCTGAAATCAAAGCTCAGATGCTTAAACATCTGAGCCACCCAGGTGTCCCAATAAGTTCTATAGGATTTTGGATACCACCCTTTATTTAGATATGTCACTTGCAAGTATTTTCTCCCATTCCATGGACTGCCTTTTAGTTTTGTTGATTCTTTTCTTTTCCTTTACTGGGCAGAAATTTTGTTTAGACAGAATCCCAGTAGTTCAATTTTGCTTTTGTTCCCCTTGCTTGTGGTATTGTATCTAGTAAGAAGTGCTATGGCTAAGTTCAAAAGAGGTTTTTGCCTGTGTTTTTATGTAGGATTGTGATGGTTCCTGTCTCATATTTAGGATTTTTCCTTCATTTTAAATTTATTTTTTTGTGTATGGTATATGAAAGCAGTCCAGTTTCATTCTTCTGCATGTGGTTGTCCAGTTGTCCCAATACCATTTTTTGAAGAGACTGTCTTTTTTTCCATTGGATATTCTTTCCTGTTTGTCAAAGATTAATTGACCATAGAGTTGAGGGTCCATTTCTAGGTTCTCTATTCTGTTCCATTCATCTAAGTATCTTTTTGTGTCAGTACCATATTTTCTTGATGACTACAGCTTTATAATATAGCTTGAAATTCAGAATTGCGATGTCTCCAGGTTTTTGTTTGTTTGGTTTGGTTTGGTTTTTGTTTGTTTGTTTGTTTGATTTTTCTTCTTTCTCAGGATTGCTTTGGCTATTAGGAGTTTTTTGTGGTTCCATACAAATTTTAGGATTATTAGTTTCAGCTTTGTGATAAATGCTGGTGGTATTTTGATAGGGATTGCATTAAATGTGTAGGTTGCTTTGAGTAGTATATACATTTTAACAATGTTTGTTCTTCCAATCCATGAACATGGAATGTTTTTCCATTTCTATGTGCCCCCTTCAATTTCTTTCACAATTGTTTTATAGTTTTCAGTGTACAGATTTTTTACCTTGTTAGTTAAATTTATTCCTGGATATCTTATCATCAGAGAAATACAAATCAAAACCATGATCAGATACCACCTCTCACCTCTCTGAATGGCTAAAATTAACAACACAAGAAACAACAGGGGTTGATGAGGATGCAGAGAGAATGGAACCCTCTTAAACTCACTGTTGGTAGAAATGCAAACTGGTGCAGTCATTCTGAAAAACAGTATGGAGGTTCCTCAAAACATTAAAAAATTGAACTATTTTATGATCTAGATCTAGCAATTGCAGTACTAGGCACTTACCCAAAGAATACAAAAATATAGATTTGAGGGGCACCTGCACCCTGATGTTTATAGCAGCATTATCAACAATAGCCAGACCATGGAGAGACCAACATATGTCCATCAACTGATGAATGGCTAATGAAGATATGTATGTAAGCTTTCATGTCTTCCCAGTGGCTCTTAATTAGTTTTGGTTGTAGGATGTTTGTCTGTTTCTTATATAAAACTCACTTACTGGAAATCTTTTTAAATTTTTTATTATGTTCAATTAAATATATACTACACCGTTTTTTAAATATTTAACTCTATTTTATTTTTGTTTATTATGTTCAATTAGCCAACATATAATACATTATTAGCTTTTGATGTAGTATTCACAAATTCATTACTTGTGTATAACACCCAGTGCTCATCACTCTTAAGTACTTTTTTTTGTTTTTTTCTGATATTTACTACACTTGCTATTTTTTTTTGCTTTGAGTGTTATTTCCCAATCAAATTTCCTGAAAATTTTTTTTCTTCAAAATTTCTGTTCATTCTCCAAAACCAGCTTCTTAAAGAAACTTACTCCCTTCTTGATACTCTCACTGAAATTTCTGTGTTATATTTGATACAATACTTATTTTGCTATGATTAATCATTTGTATGTCTCTATCTTTCAGAAATGCATTAGTCTTTAGTAATGACCACAAACATCATGCTTAGTGAAATAAGTCAATCGGAGAAAGACAACTATCATATGATCTCCCTGATACGAGGATATGGAGATGCTACATGGGGGGTTGGGGATTAGGAGAAGAATAAATGAAACAAGAGGGGATTGGGAGGGAGACAAACCATAAATGACTCTTAATCTCCCAAAACAAACTGGGGGTTGCTGGGGGGAGGTGGGGTTGGGAGAGGGGAAGGGGGTGATGGACATTGGGGAGGGTATGTGCTATCGTGAGTGCTGTGAAGTGTGTAAACCTGGTGATTCACTCTTAAGTACTTTTAAGAATAATGTCTTTCAGGTATAACTGATACACATTGTATTCATTTCAAGTGTACAACATAATGATATGATATCTGTGTACACTGCAAAAATAATCACCACAATAAGTCTTGTTTGCATCTGTCACCATACACAGTTACAAATGTTTTCCTTGTGATGAAAACTTTTAGAATCTACTGTCTTAGCAACTTTCTACTAACTTCTATACAGTTATTAATTACAATCACTGTGAGGGGCATCATATCCTTTTATAACTGGTAGCTTGTACTCTTTGTTGAAGCTCTCACTGTATTCTTCTTCTGTTCTTCTCCCAATTATGGTAAGCATATTTATTACCATTACTTTGAACTATCAGGTAATTTACTTATTTCCATTTCATGAAGATTTTTCCTAAGGTTTTATTTTTTTTTCCTTCTGATTAGAACATACTTCATTTCTTAAAGCAAACAAACAAACAAAAAAACATACTTTGTTTCTTTATTTTGCTCAACTCTGTGTTTGTTTCTGCATGTTAAAGTGAAACAGCCTCCTCACTCAGTCTTGAAATGGTGGCCTTCTGTAGAAAATAAAACTTATCCTTCAACCCTGTCCTAGCTCTTGGTTGTCTCTCAAACTGTTTTAATTACCCAAGCAGCTTATTTTATTTTTAGAACTCCCTGTAGTTGAGGGCATGTCAAGACCAATTAATGTCCCAAATGGGAGTCTAACACCTAAATCAGACTGATTGAAAACTGGACTCTCAGACAGCAGTTTTTAAAGAATATAAATATATATAGTCCTGTGGGATCACAAGCTTAAGCTCCACTGGACACCAGAGCCAGGGTGATCTGGAGATGTCTCCTGGGTTGTAGTGGGAAAAAAAAAAAAAATAGGACTCCAGATTAATGCATAACCCTCTCTCTGGTAGATAACAATGAGCTGTAACAAAGGAAAGACGGTGACAAGATGTTTTTCTGAGCCTCTGTTTTGTGAGATGTTCATAGTCTCTAGGTACCAAACATGAAGGCTGCCTTTAAGTCTGAAGCTCCTTGTCAAAAAAATAGGCTTATTTCACAGGAAGGTTGGGGGTGTGTTTCAGTGGGGTTCTATGCAGTGCCCTAGGGATTGTGGCCTGCCAAGAACTCTCTCTCTGATTGTTACAGAACCAGTGGGACCAAGGAACGCAAGCCCCCCACGCCATGAAGGGCAGGTGATCAAAGGGTAGCAGCTAGGTAGCAGCTGCAAAAGTCAGGGCACCAGACATAAAAACTGGGACAGCAGACATAAGTAAGAGCTCCCCTCTGAGATATACTGGAGTTCTGGAGCATGGCAGAGGGAGTCTTGAAGCAATCTTAGAGATCATTTGGATTCTTTCCACTTTTTTACCATTGCATTAATAGCCTAAATAAATAGATAAATAGGGAAGTCAAGAAAGCAAGAGAGTAAGAGGGAGTGACAGGAGGGAGAGAGGGAAGGAGGGAAAGAGGAAGGAAGAGTAGAAGGGAAGGAAAACAAGTGCACTATGGTTTCAAGTTTTGTGAAATGAATGAAGCTCAAACAGAAGCAACAAAGTTTCAGCTAACCAAGGGGAAAATAAGGCAGCAAGCTAACTAGTTGAGAGGGTCTTTCTTTCTTTCTTTCTTTCTTTCTTTCATTCACTATTTTCTTCTATCTGTGGTGTGTGTGTATGTGTGTCTTTAAATCATTCCTAGGATGTAACACGGCATTATTCACTGAGTGAAGGATTCCCAAGAAAGGTAAAGCCAATGATGAAAAAAATCTGGTTGTAATTCTAATGAAGATGAATAACTATCCCTCCTTCAAAGTAAAATAGACATGTTTCCAAAGAATATACATAAATATGATATTACCTTTGTAACAACAAATCATTTTCCAAACAGTGTTTTTTCCCATATCATATAGTAACTGAACAATACAGACATAATCTCAGATTTATTTGAGAAGAAGTAGAAAGTAAAATGAGAAAGTTCGTGAATACAAGAAAAGTAAACCCTGATGATTATTTTGTGTTTTCTCATATCTAGCCTAATCAGATCTAATGTTCATTTTCTGTGCTATGGTTTGATTATACAGCAATGCTATGCAAAAAAATGATTTGATGTATATTCATGAACAGATATCAGAGTTCTTTGCATTTTAAGTTTTATAAATGTGATTCAGAAAATATATATTGTTTACTAAAATAAGCATGATCTAGAGTAAAGCTTTTCATTTGAAAGAAATAATTGCAAACTTTATTTTTTATAGTAAGTGATTTCTCTTTTAAAAATATCATCACAGAATAAGCTGTAGAAAAAGTCATGATTTCATCCTGTAAGAAAAGATTTACTGTGTCATTTTTAGTAATAATAAAATATGAGACTTTAAATCCAAGAAATCAATCATTACTGGTGAAGGCATTACCCTTCATATAAAATATTCTTCTGTGCTTTGCTCCAGTGAAATGTGTATTTTTCTATTTCTGGTTTAAATCAGAAGTAATTTAATGAAGTACTGAAAAAATTGAGAAATATAAATATAGACAGTAATCATAAAATAGGGGAAAAGACCAGAAATAATTAAAGGGATTTCTGACTATTTGCTCATTTAAATGGTAAGAATAATTTTATCGATGGAATTCAAAGTCTTGACCCATCAACTTCATAATCTATTTCTCACCTTCATAGAAGATACTAGACTAAGAGCAAAGGACCATAAGATATCTTTGTCATGATCAAACTTCAGCTATTACAGTGAATTTTTTTTTTTCTTACCTAGGAGCTTTGGACAAAGTAGATGGGTAGAGGTTATCTCTGTAGAAACCACAGAGTACCTCAGTATGTCCAGTAAACCTAAGCACTCTGAAGGAGAGTTTAAATAATAAGTTAGTTATCTAAGTAAAATAGGAAATTTGAACTCTCTGAAATTTAAGAAATGTTTGAAAAATTTCTTATGAATTAGGTTCTTAACATTTGCCATAAACCTGCAACTGCTGTGCTGATCCATGTAGGAAGATGTTGATTTCTAACACTTGTGATGGTCCTTGCATATATGCAAAGGGATTGTGGATAGAAAATGAAGAACTACTTCTACAATGCAGAGTGATCATCCCTGAAGGTGGTTTCACAGAAATAGTGTTTGCTGGGATTTTCTCAGCAATGATCAAGTCCAACATATGTGGAGGAATATAGTCATATTTCAAAAATGACCATTCACCTGTTCCATTTGTTTTAAAGATTTTATTTATTTATTTGACAGACAGAGATCACAAGTAGGCAGAAAGCAGGCAGAGAGAGAGAGAGAAGAGGAAGCAGGCTCCCTGCTGAGCAGAGAGCCCGATGTGGGGCTTGATCCCAGAGCCCTGAGATCATGACCCGAGAAAAAGGCAGAGGCTTAACTCACTGAGCCACCCAGGCGCCCCTCATCTGTTCCATTTATCATTGATACTTATCCTACATTTTCAGCTATTTCACTGTTGAATTTAGGGTTTTCTGGGCTGTACAATGAATGTGGTTAGTATAGGTTGAGGATTTTGTCAACTGTAAGATTATTTTGGTAAAAAGCCTTATAACGATATAGTTCTATAATTATTGTTATCTTACTATTTAAAAGATTAATTGACAAATCACTCATTGGTTATGCAGGTTCTTTTGAGTGAGTATGTGGAGGGAACCAAATTGGGTGCCCATCATTCTTACCTTCCATTTAGCAAAGAGCAGTGACTCTCACTAACTACGTGTCAACTCTAAGAATGACAAAATGATTTTATAGTTAGGATAGAAGCAATTTTTTAGAGAAAAAGAGAAAAACTCTACACATTAGATTTTCTTTAATCTTTCCAGGATATGAATTAACTTGTATTGTTCACATTCTCAATGTGCAGGGGAATAGTGAGGAACAAATAAATACAGGTAGGGCCCCAACAGCATCTGCAATGGAGAATGTCACCCTTCTCCTTCATTCCACAAATACTCCTGTATCTGCTGACCTACATTGAGAATATATCTGGTGATATAATGGGAAAATTTCAATAGCAAATAAAGAAACACTCTACATAAATAGAGTTTCTACTCCATTTTCTGATCATATAAAATGTAATGTGTAAAGTTTATTTGAAATGTTACTTAATCACTCTAGCTCTGGAAATCATTTTGGAGGAGTATCAAATACAATGCTATTTGACGACTAGCAAGAGGGAAAATGACTTTTATAATATAATTAAACAGCAAAAAAATTCAAACCACATTATATATGTGCATATATACATGTAAATATATGGATACACACACACACACACACACACACACACACACACACACATAAACATTCATTCACTCCCAGTGTTAAACTTATAGAAATGTAATTCAATATAATATAAAACTGGGGAAAAATAGTTGACTATTATAAGAAGACTGAGGATTGTAGAAAAGAACTCCATCCTACATGATTTGGAAAGACAGTATCATGAAAACAGTTTCATTGTCTGCAAAATTGTGTTTGGGCTAATTTCTATTGTATTTTCCCCAGAAATATTTGCTGTGATTGTGTAGGAGATTCTCTATGTCCAAACATCCAAGTAATGCCTAACTAAGATCTCTTTAACTCCTCCTCTGTATTCAGGTGTAAGCAAATATAGCCTATATTTGACCAAAAGAATTTTTCAGTAGCATGAGGTTCTCGGGCTCTGGGTTTGCTTTACAAATATGGCCCCAAAACATTACCTGTTGTTCATGATAATTTACTTGTGTTAGTTTGGAAAATTAATCAGATAATAAGAGAAATAAATGGCAGCATTCCTGCTCTCTTATAATATTTGTCCATTCAGACAAGAACACAGTGGCCTTACCTGTAAACTTCAATTATCACTACACCAACATTGAGCCCACCTCCAGGGAGACAAACTGTTTTAAACTGTGACACACACCCCTCTCTGGCAATCGGTCTTGGCTGACATAATGAGACACAGTGAATCCCCGAACACGTGGAACCACAGTAGTTAACTTGCTCAACCATGCCTGTAACAATTCAATTAGCAAATCCCTGTGGACATTCTGTACTTCAGCAAAATTATCTAAGCATGGTTTTCTAGACTTGTTTTCTAATCACGTTGCCAAATCTAACTGTTTGTACAAGAGAATGCTATTGCCCTTGCCAAGAGGAAGGGTCAGTTTTATTAATGATCCCATATGTCTACATTCTTAAATTGTCATTTCATGTATGTGATAGTGATTATGGTTAAGCAGAAGCATTAAATCTAGAAGGTAAGAGTCATAAGTCATATTCTTTTTGTTTACTCATTTCTTTTGGCAGGAAATCTAAACAAATTCTAGGTCAGAAATAAACAAGATTTAAGGTTAAAAAATCAGAGTTCATGGGGGATTAATATAAATGTAAGTATTTTTGCAAGGTCAGATGTTAGTGAATAAATGAGCTAGAGCCTATGAAACCAAATACACATAAATGGAGTGTTAGTTACAAAACAACCCTGATCTCAAAAATACACTTCAAAGCTTTTCAAATTATATATAAACAAAAGCAAGTTTTCTGTGGCCCTTCCTACTTGTGGATTAAACCTTATAAAAAATTAAAATAACTCTGCTTAATTGTCATTAAGAAACAAGTAAAATATTTATTTAAAATTGTCAAATACCACATGAGTTTTCATTTCTATGAATTAAAATTTAATTGTACTGTTATTAAAAGAAAATAAATAACAACTCTAGGGACTATTCATGAAACACACATTATCTGTTAGCACAAGAAAACATATGAATTCCAAGCAAAATTGATCAATTTCACATGTTTTCTTCATTGAACAGAAAGGGTGTCTAAATTTCTATTATAAGCTTATTACCTCATGGCCTATCCAGCTATTTTTTGTAAATAAAATTATATATTTTCCCAGGTCACCCACCTATGTCTTTATGTACAAAACATATTGAAATGGGAGAAATTTCTCTATTATCAGAATGGACTTTAATAAAGTAACATCATTTCTGTTTTTCTGGGTAACTATTCTAAGATCTTAATTGTTGTTTTTTATATTTCTACCTTTAAAATGCAAATATATTGTCTTACAAAGTCTACTAATAGATACAAAGAACTAGATTTTTTTCAACAATCCTTGATTCACAAATTTACTTAAAACAGAAACCATAAATCCCTAACTTTTTAGTGAACAGATCCCACCATCATTTATACTCCATGTTAAGAAATGAAGAATGTTAAGATTTATATCATGTGATTAAATTACTTTAAAGAGGGAATCACTTTAAGTTCTATTTTTTTTTTCTCACAAAATATACCAGTGTTCATGTATCTCTCCTTTGTGTTATGGACTTTTCTTTCCTAGCAGTCAAAGATATTAATGTTCTCTTACTTTCATTATCAAGGGCATGTCTACCTTTTCCAAACTCTTAGAGAACTCAAAAAGATAGTCTTCACTTTTAATTTTTCTCCCACGTAGTAGTCTCTGTCCAACATCCTTTAAAGTCCAGGTCAATTTTGTGTATGTGTGTATTGAAAGACAGAGACAGAAAGGCAGAGACAGAGACATCTCTAAATATTCTATCTGCAAAGATTTTTTTGCAACCTTGACAATTACTCTGCACTGTTTATTAACGTTGGCAGTACATAAAATTTCAGTCTGGTTCTTTCTGATGATTGACCTTGTCTAATGGTAATTCTATTTTTCCCTTATTCTTTCTCCATTGTCTTTGGAAGGAAGAGCTTCTTTATTCTTCCCCATTTATGTACTGATACCTAAATAAAGTGACTGACCACTATTTTGATATTTGACTGCTGACTTCTTTTTAAAGATTTTATTTATTTGACAGATAGAGATCATAAGTAGGGAGAGAGGCAGGCAGAGAGAGAGGAGGAAGCAGGCTTCCTGCCAAGCAGAGAGCCCGACGCAGGGCTCGATTCCAGGACCCTGGGATCATGACCTGAGCGAAAGGCAGCGGCTTTAACCCACCCAGGCGCCCCAACTGCTGACTTCTTTTTAGACCACATTCTCTCTTCCCTTTTGGCTCCCCATCTAGAAAGGTAGATAAGATGGTCAATTAGTTTGCTCTGGTGGGAAATTTAAATCTGGTTTGAAGGACATTTTATCCCATCTAATCCTTAGCTATTAGAAAGGCCAAAACCCACTGACTCTACTTTTAACCAAGCCAATCTGGACTTCCTGCATTCACCTCAGGAGTCTCTTGTATTCCTTTCCTGGGTATCATCAACTGCTCATTGAAACCAGATTCTCAGTGAGGATCTTGCCTGCTTTTTCAGGGCTACCATATACTCCCTATATATACATATATACGTTAGGGCTCATGAATATTTATTTTACTTTATGGGTTAAAATCAAATACTACTTCTATTGCATATGCTGCTCAAATGTTCTCAGTTTTGACTACTGGGGACTCTTTCAGGTTGCCCTTTTTGTTCCTTTGATGTACCCCCATTTTTTGGATCACTTTTTTGATTCCTGAGATCACAGGATGCTCAAGGTTCATCTTGTAATTTCCCTGCCTCAGTCCTGGAATGAACTCCTTTTTAAGAAACATTAGTTCCTTTCATTGGAGAAAGATATTTAGAAACTAAAACCTGGAGGTTACATTGGCCCTGTAGTGGAGAGCCCCATTTGAATATTCTATGACAACACCTTAATGAATACGTAGAATTTTCACTGATAAATCCTAGCCAACATAGACCTATTTGTCTGCCCTTGAATGTTATAACTTAAGTAACACTTACCTTTTTTATTTTTTAAGTTTTGGGTTTTTTTGTTTTTGTTTGTTTGTTTGTTTGTTTGTTTTGTTTGTTTGTTTTTAATTTGACCAAGAGAGACAGCGAGAGAGGGAACACAAGCAGGGGGAGCAGGAGGAGAAGCAGGCTCTCTGCTGTATCCCAGGACCCTGAGGTCATGACCTGAGCCAAAGGCATCCGCTTAATGACAGAGCCAGCCAGGTCCCCACATTTACCTTATTTTTACTGTGAAACCCTTCAAAGTATCACCTTACATGAGGGATGGATTAATATAGTTCACTATTTTGTTGTGTACTGAGCTTGAACTTGTAGGGTCTCTATGTCTGTGAGACCATATAGGTTGGTGGGAGGAGAAGGAGGAAATAGGGTAAGGGTAAGCAAAAAAACACCACACAACTTCCTAAAATTTGGAGTATGGCTTTTGCTAGTTTGGTTATTTGATATATAGACCTTGGTGCTTCTTCCAGAGTTCTTACCAATTATTTTAGCCAATCTCTAATTATTTTTATAATGTTTTCATGGGGAAGACTATACTTTCAGGTATCATTTCTATGGTTTGTTATAATGTTTTCATGGGAGAATCTGGGCCAGCACCTTCCTAGCCTGGAATCTTGGTAATGCTCTTTGTCGAGAATTTTTATGTTTATGTTTACAAGAGACATGTCTGTGAGAAAAATATGATCTTCAGTTTTGTTTCCTTCTAATGTCTTTATCTAATTTTGGTATTGGGGTAATGCTTGGCTCATAGAGTAAGTTAGAAAGTATTTTTTAAAGACTTTTTATTTTATTTATTTGACAGACAGAGATCACAAGTAGGCAGAGAGCAGGTAGAGATAAAAGGGGAAGCAGGCTCCCCACAGAGTAGAGAGCCCCACATGGGGCTCGATCCCAGGACCCTGAGATCATGCCCTGAGCTGAAGGCAGAGGCTTAACCCTCTGATCCACCCAGGTGCCCCTAGAAAGTACTTCTCATGCTTCTTTTTATTTCTGGAAAAAAATGTGGAGAATTTGAATTATTTTTGTGAAATAGTTGGTAGACTTTATCAGTTAGACATCCTGAGAAAGGAGCTTTTTCTTTTTGTAAGATTATTAATTATTTATTTGATGTATTTAATAATAGATGGCTCCTCAAGTTATGTATTTCCTTTTTTATTTTGTTTTTCAAGGAATTTGTCCATTTCATCTAATTTATCAAATTTTTAGGGAGAGAATTAATAGCAATATCTAATTATTAATTTTTAATGTCCATGAGATTAACAGTAATGACTCCTCTTACTTTTGACATTGGAAATTTATGTCTTCTCTTCTTATTTTTTGTTTAGCATTACTAGAGTTTCAATTTCATAGATATTTTTAATGAACCAATTTTTGGTTTAGTTGATTCTCTATATTTTCCTGTCTTCAATATGATTGATTTCTTCACTATTTTTTTTTATTAAGTTCTCTTCCTCTACTTGTTTTATATTACATTGTTATTCTCCTCTTATGGTGAAGCATAGTTTATTGATTTTTTAGAGGTTTTTTCCTACTATTGATTCAATGCTAAAGATATCCTTCTAAACATTGCTTTTATTGCATTCTATAAATTTTGGTAATTATATTTTTATTTCTAGTTAGTGCAGTAATTTTTTGATCTCATGAGACTTCCTCTCTGATATATACATTATTTATGTAGACATGTATTAATTGATTTCTAAGGGCTTGGAGATTTTCCAGCTATGTTTTTATTATTGATTTCTAG